>NC_041694.1:0-80000 GCF_900097015.1 Plasmodium sp. gorilla clade G2
ACATTATATATCTTATTTTACATGAAGTATTTAATAAATATATAATACATTGTGTTATTAATAATATATTAACAATATATTTTTATATAAGTTATTTAATTAAAAAATAATTAAAATTACACTTTGTTCATTAAAAAAAAAAAAAAAAAAACATTTAAATTAAATAATTAAATAACCATGTATGGATAACCAATATAACTTTATAAGATAAAACAATATAATTTTATAAAAACTATTATTGCCTTAATATCCTTGTATTCTAACTAGAATATTTACACAACATTCATTTGCATTTAATATCATAACTCCTTATAAAAATTGATTTATTAATTTTGTATAATTTAATTATATCTTCAATATATTTTTTTCTTTACTACCATAACGTAATAATAAAAAATTAATTACGATAACCTAAACTATAAACAATATGTAATCAACAGAAGAAATAATAGCACTATTGTAACTAGTACACGTAGCATCTATTACATCTGTTTTTTATTCTATATGTAATATGTTAGTTCCATTATTTACTTGTGTAATATGTGCGTCAACAACTTTTTTTAATATCTCTCACAATATTTTGTATGTTGATTTCTATAAATCTCGTGACAGTGAAAACATTCTTCTTTTACAACAAGACAAAGAAATTCTTTTTCATTATAATCAGATATATTGAATTACATATTATATTGAATATTCACATATTAAATAAATTCATTTTCATTATTAAGATTTCTACATTAGCAACCTTTCACAATTGAAATAAACCTATAATACATATATCTAATTTATTTTTTACTTCACACATGATATATTTAATATCATAATAAATTCCGTATTTCGTAGCTAAAGCAGTAATTGTTTGCTTAATAACTTCTATCAAAGAAAGAAAGAAGTACTTTTCCATTTATTTGCGAGACCTTTACTAAAGAAACACAACTTGGTGCCACACATCCTGAAATAGAATAGAAAATGAGACAACGTTTTTAGACGTTATATGATAAAGTCTTTTTATATTCACATGCACTTAAATCGTCTCTCTTTATTCCAGTTTGCAATGACGAAAATAGTTCTGTTAATACTTTCTCTGTTTAATTTTTTAATATAATTTTTTTATAAATTCTTAAAAAATTATACATTTCATTGTTTTCGTTTTGTTTTTGTTTTTTTACATACGTTCTTCTAATATCCAAATAATTTAAACGTTTTTTCATAGAAATTATTCCTTACTGCTTCTATTTTGGGGTTGTTATCATAGATAGATGATTTGTGCAATTCATATTTTCATAATAACCTATTCATTAAAATTTTTTTTGTTTTGGTTTGATATATGTAAAATATATGCGCTATAGTAGTTCGATCTTTTATTTACTTTGAAAAAATATAACATTTGTATATATATTATAGTTAGCTATATTTTATGACAATATATATTTTTGTTATAATTATATATAATGAATTTTTATATAAATATTATTCTTATATATACGGTATAAGGATATACACGTATACTTATATATATAGGATATGCTAATATATATATTATAATTATAATTTTTTCATGTATATTTGTTAGCACTTTAATGATTTATTTAAAGGAAGACAAAATAATAATAAGATATTTGTGTAATGATTTTTCATTTTTATTGAGACTCTTATATTATAATATGATATAAATTATAACTAAATAATTAATATATTATAATACATTTAATTTTATTAAACGAATTACATATTTTAAATATAAAATATAATTATTATTTTTATAATAAAATACACAATTGTTTTTTCATCATGTAAATGCACTTTTTTACTGGAACAATATTTCCACATTTATTTATAACAAAAAATAAAATAAATAAATAAATAAATAAATAAATTAAATACATAAAACACGTATTATTATAAAACATTTCCACATTTTATATAATTTTTGTTTTTGTTTTTTTTTTCCATTTTCTAATAAAATATTACTTTATGATACACCATAAATTACAATTAAATTGTATTTTTATATATCTATATAACATGTAAAACTCTAATTACAAACAACTTTTTTTTTGTTCTAAATAACATAAATATGTGTAAAATAATTGTTATTAAAGATATACAACTTATATATATATCACATCCTATTAGAATATTTATATAAAATAGATATTCCAATATATAATTTTCTATCTTTAGAAACATATAAATCAATTAACAAGAAGAATTATTTATCATAGTATATGATATGAATTAAACCTGGAAATAATAGTATGCATATATATATATATATATATATATATATATATATTTTATAATTTAATTTTAGTTTTTTTATTATTATGCTTTGTTATTTTCTTATATATATATTTTTTTTTTTTCTAAATTTTATGCTATTCTTAGGTTTCTCTTTAATTAATATATGTTGTTACAAATATTAACATTATTATTTTTATATTATTCAAAAGTATTTCAAAGGATATAAAACGTTTATATATTTATTATTAATGTATTAAATAATATAAGTGTGACAAAAAAATATACATATCATAATATTTATTATTATAAGGAAATTTAAAAAACGAGAACGTATATATGCAATATTATACTATATTGTATATTTATTTGTAGCGTTCTATGTTATAAAAATATATATTCTTGCATAATATATACATATATATATATATATTACAATTTATCATAGAATAATTCTATTATTATATGTTATGAAACTATAATTGTTATATTTATATTTTTTAATCATTATATTTTATTAATGGTTATTACAATAAATTATATTTTTTTATGTATTAAACAGATAATACTAAATCATTTAAATAATGTAAAAACAAGGAATAATACATTTTTATTTTATATGTTTTTAATAATTATTTAAAAAGCAAAAAAACAAAAATCATAATATATCTAAATATGAAGTTATTCCTATAATAATAATAATTAGGAGTACAAAACAAGAACCAAAAAACAAAAAACTGAAACACGAAACGAAAACAAAAAACATAAACATAAACATAAAAATAAACAAGAACACAAAAAATTCAAATACTGTTATAATAACATGCGTATTGTCATAGGAATATATATTTTTTTTTATTATAGAAAAAAAACATTTTTTAACAATATGTGCAATAAATATCGGATCCATCCATTTTATAACGTAATATAGCTAATGGATACTAATAAATCTTAACTTGTAAATTTCTAAAATGCTTTTGGATAATTATAAATATTATTATATATTATAATATATTTTATATTTCTGCTATTATATATATATTCCATAATATAATAACTGATATAAGGAATTTAATAAATATACCTTATATTAAATTTTTATCTAATATATTAAAATTATACTATATGGGTATTTTCCCATAAAACAACATAATTGATATTCGTATAAATTAAGTTTAATAATTTAATCTTACGGGATTATTCATCCTTTCTGTAAATATGTTCATATGTTCTTTAAATAAATTATTTTTTAATGTATCATAATACTTTATAAATAAATAAATAAATTCTTTCATTTCATCAATTGATGCTCCATCTTTAACTAAATTATAAAAATTAAGTGTATGTTCCTTATCTGTAGATGATAGAGCAAGTCCAATTTCATTCATTGATTTTCTCCATGTACGGTAATTAGTTCTTACACATATAGGTTTATCGCTATTAGAAAAATGATGATAGCGTTGATATTCGTATGTAAGTAAATAATCTTCTATATAAAGAGCTAATTCTTTTATCATATCTTGAAATCCTTCTTTAGATATACCCAAAGCATGAGTCCATATGTTATGAAGATCTTCATTAGATGGACGTTCTTTTAAATTATCTAATACATTATGTAAATCTTCCAGTGTTAATTGTTTTGATATATCATTATAATTTATATTATTACATTGTGAACTAAGAGGAATATTATTATTTTTTTCATCTTTGTTATTTGTTAACATATTCTTTTCACTGCTATTTCTTAATCCTTTATTCTTTAAACTGGTACTTCTTAATCCTGTATTCATTTCAGTTTTTACCTCAGATAAATTTCTTCTATTTATATGATAATTTCCTCCATCTATTGTTTCACCTTTCTCACATATTATTATATTCTGAAGAAAAAATAATTGATATAAAAAGATAAATATATAAAATATATATATATATATATATATATATATATATATATATATATTGATATTATAAACGTTTCACATTTATTAACTTACGTTTAGTACTACTAATAATAATAAAATTCCAGAAATTGATAACAAATTTAAATATTTTCGTCTAACGCAACAAACATTTCTTGTATTTTTAATATTTGTTTCTTCAGAATAATATTCTACACAATGATATTTCATCTTAATCGTATTATTCTTATTTTATATTTTAAAAAATAATATTATGTATTTTAAAAATATAGTAAAATTGTAAGATACGTAAAATGTTTTATTATGAATGGTACATACACTATTCTACTTTTTAATATATTATGTGTACTTCACAATAATATATAAATATATATATATATAATAAATTATTATATAGTTTAATAATATGATATATATATATATATATATATATATATATATATTATTTCTATATCTTAGGTTAATCAAAAGATATTATTATAAACATATACTTATATATTTAAAAACGTTAAAAATATAATAATAAATATTTTACCTTTGTAAATTCTAAAACATTCTTAATAATATTAATATAAAAAATAAATATTATTTTAAACTTCATACAACGTCTATATTATAAATTAATTAAATCAAGCAAATTACTTTCTTATATATTATTTAAATAATAAAAAAAAAAATAATAATAATATTAAACAAAAAAAAAAAAAAAAAAAATAATAAAATAATAATATAAAAAAATAAAATAAAATAAAATAAAATAAAATAAAATAAAATAAAAAATATAAATAAATAAATAAAAAATTAATTAATATAAAATAAAATAATAATGATAAATATAACATCAATTCTATTGTATATATGTATTATATGTATTACAATAAAAATGAAAAAAAGAACTAATTATATTTATATATTTATATTTATTATCTAATTTTACAAAATTATGGATAATTCTTTAAAAGAAAATAAAATAACACACAATTTTATTATTGTTGTAATAGATATATAGATCATTAAGTTCAAACTCCATAAAATACATAACGTACATAATAATAATCAAATATATTAAAATAGAACAACCTCTAAATATCTATTAGGTAATATATACAAATATATATTATAAACATTATTTTAATATATAGTAAATATATAATATAATTAAAAAATAACTCAAGAACTATATTTTAGCAATTATAACTGTATTATGTTTTCTTTTTATTTCAACGTTTTTTAAATTCTTAGTACTCCATTGTATAGTAGATATATAATTAAATAATAAAATAGATAATTAACATATATATATGTAAAATGTGAAATAATTATATAAGGAAAACATAATTTTTTTTTTTTTTTTAACACAAAATAAAAAATTATATTAATTATTTATTTCTATTTTCAATTTTAATTTTATTTATTAAAATTTTAAATTAATATTTATATTATAAGTCTTATATTTATAAATGTGAACATAACAATTCATTAATATAAAGAACTGTATATATATACACATATTCTATAATTTACAATACGAATAATTCTAACGCAAATGTAATAAAAATTTTAAAAAATTATTTTATATTCATATATAATTCAAATAAATTTTAAAAAATTAAATTATTCATTTGTATATTTAATAAAAAAAAAAAAAAAAAAAAAATTAAGAACAAAATATATTTATATTACATCTTAGAGGACATAAATTGTTTTTTTAAAATATTTTTTATATATAGAAAAAATTATTTCTTAATAAAACTGAACATTATTAATAATACATATACAAGTTTTTTAAATAACTTTTTCCTTTATAGTATACACACATATATATATATATATATATATATATATATATATATATATATTATTACATCTATAAATATAATAGCATTTATATTTAAAATGATATCTTTTAATTTTAAATTATTTATATTTTCAATCGTATTAGGAGCATTAACCTTATTTTATAATGTGAGAAATAAAAAAGTAACAAATTATATATATATATATATATATATATATATGTATACAATTCAAAACTACCTTTTGTTATTATACGTTTTAATATCCTTATTTATCATTTCCATATTTATTTTTTTTGTCATGTTATTTTATTGGATTTTTTTCTTTTTATACCTTTTTAGAATGACTGTCATGGATTATATACAAATATAAAATATAAAAATATCGTTTTAGTGCAAACAAATCTTAGGTCCTTAGCAGAATTATCACATGAACTTACAACAAATGATGAACATGAAAATAATGAATTAGGCGAATATTCAAATACGAATGAAAGAAAATATAAGAAAGAAAAATATCCAAACGATGACGCAAAAAAAAAACAAAAAATACCACCAATAACAAATAAGAAATTTCCTGGAACACCAAATTTAATGAAATATAAAAAAGAAACATATGATAACACACAAGGAGGAAATTCAAACATATCTCCTAGTCGCCTTGGATATTTAGGAATGCAAAGAAAGCTTTATAATGATTTTAATGGAAAACAAGAATTATATTTTCGAAAACTTTCAGATAAATCAAATAATTAAAATGATAAATCCTCATAATGTTCAAATAAGATGAAATCCTATAATTTATTATCTTCATCAAATTAAGCACATGATAATTATATAGATAATTTAAAAAGAGGTTGTGTTCAAGTGCAGGAATATATTCCTTTTTTTCTGCATTTTATAGGACATTATGATACGAGTATAGATTATACTGCTGCTCAAGGAGTAATTATATCCGTTTATAATGGAAATACCCTTACTCAATTGACGAAATCCCTTGTTTGTGTAAAAGTATTTTTTTTGTCACTTTAATTCAAAATATTAATATAATTAAAGTTTCACTTTTATTCACCTACAACGTACGTGCTCCTCTGCTATACTAGTGGAGCTTTTTTTTTCATATCGTATAGCAATTGCTGTGTTTGTTTTAATAATTATAACAGTGATAGCTTTTATATATATGGTTACGCAAAAGAAGAAAAAATTCATGGAAAGGTGAATACAAGAAACATTTATGTACGTAATGTATTTTATAGAATATGAAGAATTTTACTAATCAGTGATATATGAATTATATTTTATGATAATTTTTTTTTTTTTTTTTGCACGTGAAATGATATTATTAGAATAATATTTTCTTAATAAAGAACAATATTTATATTCATTAATTACATCCAAAATTAAAATTGTATAAGGCAAATATTTTACATAATATATATTTATTACGTGACTAATTAAAAGAAAAATTACATAATTTTCAAGTAGATTTTGTAATTACTATAATTTATAATTCATTTTGTTGTTTTAAATTTTATGTCCTAATATTTATTTTAAAACCTTTATTCAACTTTTATATTAAAAGATTTAATTTATTCAAAAATAAAAACAAAATAATGATAATAATAAAAAAAAATAAATGAATAAATAAATAATATAAAATATATAAATAACACAAATACAACATATAAAATAAATTAATTAATAAAATATAAATAAAATTTCAAAATAAGATCAAAAATATGTGTAGAAATCATTTCAACACTTTCTACTTAAAGATAAAAGGAGGGAAATAATACAAAAAAAAAAAAATAAAAATAAAATACATATATATATATATATATATATATAGTTAAAAAAATAATAATAATTAAACAACTAGATATATATTTCTTAATTTTAAATATACAAAAAAACGTCTAATTTATATATTTAGTATAATTTCAAATTGTTTTTTCCTTGTTTTATTATTTGTTGTAATAATAATTTAATTTAAAAATAACATTTAGAAAACAACTTTCTTCTTTTTCTCATAATTTGTATTCTTTTTTTTTCTTCATTTTACTATTCGATGTACTTATTATATACCATATTTTTTTTAATTCTTCATATGCTTTTTATATTATGAATATATAAAATATTATATGCCCCTTTTTTGTTTTTTCTGTAGTTATATATTGAGAATAAATAATAACATCATAAGCTATTTATATCAATAAAATTCAATATAATATAATTTATATATATAATGGGTGTATTTATCAAAACTTTATCATTTATAACTAAAACAAAAAGATTTGCATATTATATTATTAGGTACATCATGGTATATTAATTAATATAAACATAGACACATATATACATATATATATATATATATATATATATACAATCAAATAAATATTATTATTTTTTTGAAATTTATTTTTCATTAATATATTTTTATCTCCATATCATTATAATCCATTATATTATTTAAAAAGGTAATTTTGCAAAAAGCAATTTTTTAATAGCACTAAAATATTTTCTAGCAGCCTTTGTACCTTTAACACACCATATGAAACCTCCAATAATAATCAAAGATAATATAACAGGAGAACCAGCTATTAATATTGTACCATATCCAACCAATTCTGCAATATATCTTATCCTAGGTTTTCTTCTTTTTTTCTTCTTTTTTTTTATACTTTTTTCATCATTTGTATCATGGTCTGTTTCATTATTTGTTTCAACAGTTGATTCATCATTCATTGGTGTAAAATTATTCATAATAAAATCCCATTCATTTAGCAATTCCTTTTTACTTGTTGCATTTACATTAATCAAATCTGGTTTTAAATCAGTTATAAGTTTTATATATACTTCATTCATGTTTTTCCCAAAATATTCAGACTCCCTTCCGAACAATTCAACTTCAGGATGAATCCTCATTGTAAATTTTTTTAACTTATCATTATCTATATTTAATTTTAATATATCATAATATTCTCCATCGTAATTTTTATTATATTCGGATAAGTTTCTCAGTTTTATTAAATTGAAAGAATCTTCTGTATGACTTTTTCCATATCTAATTTTATAATTAAAAACCTAAAAAGAAAAAAAAAATAATAATAAATAAAATGAAATAAAATAAAAATATAATGATAAGTAATAATTTTAAATAAATAATGTTATATTATATATTAATAATATATATATGTATATACATATATTTATTAGAATTATAAAATGTTTATTTATTATTACATTGTTATAAAATATTAAATATATTAAAAGGGTACTACTTAAAATCACTCTTATCCATAATAAACATATGTTCCAATTATGTTTAAAAAAGCAAGACTTTAAAGATCTCATATTTCCATTATCCAACCTTTTAAATGTACATTTGGAGTAATAAAAATTTATACAATTACTTATTATATTTGAATCTACTGTTTCTTTATTATTTTTGTTATTATTTTTCAAGTTTTCTGTTTATATCATTGCATATTTTCTTTTCTTTTTTTTCGTAATATATTAAAGTTTATAATATTTTTATAGTAATTTTTAAAAAATATGCGGAAAAATCCTTAGGAAAATAAAATAAAATAATAATAATCTTAAAAATAATATATTTATATTAAAATGATATTTAAATTAATATTATATATATATGTGTTTTTTTTTTTTTTTCTTTTTATATTTAAATATATTAATTTTAGTTTATATCTGGGCATAGAAAAAATTATATAAATTATATATATTACACAAATTATATAAATATTATAAATATATTTTTCATATTCATGTTTTAATTTTTATTTTAATTCACTAAATAAGTTAAATTGTGTATGGAAATTACTTATCATATATCAGAGAATCTAAAATAATAATATATTCATATTAGTACTTCTTACATTATCTCTATTTTATAGTATTATAATATTAATATTTTAAATATTAATAATAACATATTAATATAATATATTTTTTAAGCAATATTCAAAAAGTTCATATATATATATATAAATATTTTATAACATTATATATAAAATTATGAACATACATTATATAATTCTATTTAAAAATTACTCGGGAGTATAAATATATATAATATCAAATACAATCATTCTAATAAATATATTTTGAATTAATATAATTACAATCCATATTCTTAATATTATTTTTGTACTATATATACATAAATATATTGTTTTCGTACTTATTTATTAATTACCTTTCATATAGCTTTTTTATATTTAATAAAAAATTGGTACTATTATATTATTTACAGAATGACCACGTTTTTTTTTTTTTTTTTCTTATTTAAATGAAACATTTATAAATATGGGTAAAAAATTATATATAAATAAAAAAGTACATTCCTTTTTAATTTAAGTATATATATAATATTTCTAATTAATTTTATATAATAAAAATAATTATATACATTTATAATATTTTTATAAATAATAATATGTATATATATATATATATATATATATATATTTATTTATTTATTTATTACATGTACAATATATATAATATAATTTCAATTTATAATACTCTACACGAATTTTTTTTTAATAAATAAATAAATATTTACTTTTATAAATATTAATATCATTAACAATAGACATAGATCAAAATTTTTTCTATTTCATATATCTACATTATAAAAAGAAATTTTTTTTTCTCATATATATTCTATATAATATGAATATGCATTTCATATAAATGAGAAATATTAAATACATATAAAATATTATATAATTAATAAAAATATATATATATAATTATATTTCATATTACTATTGAAAAGAAACGTGAATCGTCTTAATATAAATGATTAAATTCATGGGAATTTAATAAACAATATATATATGCGAAATCGTCTATATATGTTGTTATGTATTTAATAAAAATATTTACTTGTATAGTTATATATATATATATATATATATATATATGTTATGTATTTTTATATTAGTAAATTAATTCGCTATAAATTACAAAAAGTTTTAAAACATAAAGTATATAATCCTAATTACTACTTTTAAATAAATAACGTCGTACAAATATTCATTGTCAAATTTTCTGTTATTTTAATCGATATTCTTTAATAATTTGAGTTATAACCAAAAAAATCATTCAATATTATATATATATATATATATATATATATATATATATATATGATTAATTAGTGGACGTAAAACAATTTATTATGGTTTTTAATAGTTAAATAAATTTATTATTATAAGTAAATATAGATATAAACATATATACAATTTATTTAATATATATACATAATTAATAGTTTAATTCACTAATACACTACTATAAAAACAAGCTATCAGAATATTTCATTTTCATATAATTTACTCATTTTTAAGAAAAATAATATAATAAATAATTTCCTACTTTTGAGTAATTGTTATACAAAACATATCATAGTATAAATTGAAAATACATAAAAATATATAATAATAGTAAAATAAAAATTTTAATTATATTTTTTATAATATAAAAAAAAAAAAAAAAAAAAAAAAAAAAAAAAAAAAATTAAATTAAATTAAATTAAAATCTTAAAATATAATAAATAAATTTATTATAATATTCACTTAATTTTATTATTTTGTTATATAATAAATAAACATCATATATTACAAAAATAAATAATTATCAATTTATACACAAAAAAAAAAAAAAAAATAAATAATAAATAAAATAAAGTATAAAAATTATATATATTATAAATGTTTTTTTTTCATTTTTAAACAATACACATGTCAACATTATTTTAAAAATATTTGAATTCATCCATAAATTTAAGATATATATACAAAATTATATTAACATATTATTTTTAAATCATCTTGCTTTCTTTTTTTTTTATTATGATACTTTTTTTTTTTCTCTTTCTCATTAAATTAATAAAAACCTGAGATTCATGTATTTTTTGATATAATATCCATATATATTTATATATAATTAATATAATATAATATAAAAAAAAAAAAAAAAAAAAAATTAAATTACAAAAAAATTAATTAAAAAAATAAAAGATATATATATATATATACATATTAAATCATTTCATATTTTGGTTAATATTTTTTGTACAATTTTGTTCTTTGTTTACCTTTTATCGCTTACATAAATCCACATATATTCTTATAAATTAAATCTTACTTTTTTTTTTGGTTTATCTCTTATTTCTTTTACAAGTATTTTTTTCCATTCATCATGAATTAATTTCTCAGTTCTTCTCTCAACTTCTCTTTCAACATCTCTTTCGACTGCCCTTTCAATTGCTCCAATAAGTTCAGGGGTTAATGTAAATGGTTCTTCATAATAATAATTATATTCATACGATGGTTGCTCACTTGTTCCTTCAACAAGAATTTCCTCATTTTTGTAATATTGTTCTTCATCATAATAATCATAATTTTCATAATCATCATAGTTTTCATAATCATCATAATTTTCATAATCATCATTATCTTCATTATCTTCATTATCTTCATTGTCTTCATTATCTTCATTGTCTTCATTATCTTCATTGTCTTCATTATCTTTATTGTCTTCATATGTATTTTCCTCCTCTTTTTTATTGTCTTTGTTTTTTTCTTGTTTTTTTTTTTCGTTTTCTGCTTCATCATCATCATCTTCTTCTTCTTCCTCTAAATTTATGTTTTTAAGTGTATTAAATAAATGGCTTCCTCTGTAAGTAACTAAATTTGGATTTTTTTCATAAAACTCTTCAGCATTAAATTTCAAAGCATATCCACCCCTTTTATGAATTTTTTTTCTTTCATGATGCAAAGCTTCAAACGGTTTCTTCAGATAAAGGAAACCCTCTTCTTTTAATGCTGCCAATGTTTTTCTCCATAACAACCTACAGGCCATTACAATGACCTTAAATTCGTTTGAATCTAAATATACATTATTTTTGAACCATTTATTAAAAACCTTATTAAATGAATTTTCAATATATTTTTGCGCTATTAAAAAAAATTCATTACATTGTTTACATGTTGGTTTTGCATAATTAAAAGTTGTTTTATAATGATTTCTTAAATGAACATAATTATTATTAAAATACATATTACATGATTTAAATTTTTCTTTTTCATTATTCATTACATCATTCCAAATAGTATGTATTCTAAGCTCACTGTTATTTTCATTATTCAATAACACAAGTTTCTTATTTAATTCAAAATCTATATCATTTATATATTCATTATTTCCTGATAATATATAATAATTTATTGCAAATCGATCCCATAAATCATCGTTTAATAAATTCGTGAATAAAATTGAATACTTATTAAATACACCTTTTCCAGTTTTAAATTTCTTTTTTAACAAACGTTTTGTTGTTTCCCTAAAATCATGACCTAAATTTACTAACTTCCATTTATAACGCTTACGAACTTCCTTAAGGGAAGGTTCTTTCATACTTAAATTTCTTGTGAATGTATTCTTAAATTGTATATTCGTGGATACATTTCCCTTATATGTTAATATATTCTACAATATAACATAAAGAATAATTATATATAATATTTT
Organism: Plasmodium sp. gorilla clade G2; assembly: GCF_900097015.1. Taxonomy (NCBI): domain Eukaryota; phylum Apicomplexa; class Aconoidasida; order Haemosporida; family Plasmodiidae; genus Plasmodium; species Plasmodium adleri (nom. inval.). Next base: position 13,520 of record NC_041694.1, read on the forward strand.
AAAAAAATAAATAAATAAAATAAAATATATTAAATAATTTTAAAACTTACCAATAGGATTATATATAATATCCCAACAATAGGCAATAGAATATATCTACATTTTGATATATTTAAAGAAATTTCCTTTCTTTTTTCATTTTCTTCATATTTATTATCTGAATAAATAGTCAATGAATTAGTACAATTTATTTTATTTTTATTATCCAATATATTTTGAGATAAACAATAATTATTCCTATTACAGGTCTTCATATTGGATTAATTCTTATGTTTTTCTTTTAAGAATTAAATATTTATTTATTATTATATCAAAAATGTATATATAAAATATATATATATATATATATATATATATATTTTATTATCTCATTTTTTTTTTATTTATTTATTTTTTTTAATTACACAATATAATACTATATTATTTTCTATATAATAATATAGTTATTTTTAATATAGAAATAACAAAAAATACATAAAAATACTAATAGGTATACAAATTAAAAATATGTACATAAAAATATTTTATTAATTATTAAAATTTAATACTTAGAATATACATATAATAAAATATATATATTATATAGTAATAATATAAATTACAAATATATTGCTCCTATTTTATATTATTATTATTATTATTATTTCTTTTTAGTGCATATATTATTTCCTTTCTCTAAAATGGAAATAAGAAAAATAGAAATAATATAAAAAAGGTAAAAAAAATTATTAATTAAATTCATTGTGATTAATATGAAGAATATTTTATCCAAATCTTATTTTATTTAACATATAATTAATATATTAATTATAACAATTATATATATCTATTGAACGGTGATGTTAATATAAATATAGGTAATAAGAAAATTTCTCATTTTACTATTAACACCCTAACATATTTTATTCCTTCAAGTCATAAAAAAAAAAAAAAAAAAAAATAATAAATTATAAAAAGATAAATACATTTTTAAAATAATATATAATAAAAATTTAATAAATTTAAAATTCTAAAAAAATATAATTTCATGTTATTCTTATTTTTTATTTTTCCCAGCAATAATATATTTAATATATATATATATGTACATTTATTATTAATATATTCTATTATTTTCAATTTGTTTTAAACAAAATAACTTATTTCATATATTTATTTGATATTATTTTTTTTATACAATATTCATGTATACAATCACAGTCATAATATTAGGTTCCTAAAAAATTTTCTTCTTTCAAAAATAAGTTATTACATAAATTTTTTTAATGGAAATATTATTTTTTTATATATAATTAAAAAAAAATTATCTTAAAACATTATAATATAATAATTTACATTTAAAATTAAAAATATGATGGAGTCCTTTAGTTTTTTACTTTTTTCTCCTTCATATATATAATTTTTATTCAAAAAAAAAAAAAAACTTTTGAACACAATAAATAAAATTAATATTTTTTATTAATTGTTTGGTCAAATATGAAATTTTTATTTATTAATGGAATTTCTCTAAATTTAATATAAATAAAAATGAACATATAATTTTTTGGAAAATATATATATATATATATATATATATATGTGTGTATACTACCTATAATAATGGTATATTATTATTTCTATATCATTTTTTATATTTAATAAGCCATTTTATAAAATAATTTCTATAACAAATGCTATAATAAAACATCTTCCTAATAATAAAAATTATTATTATTAAAATTCTATGTATTTGTAAATATATAAAAATAATAAATAATGATCTTTAGTATATAATTATATTTTGTACTCATATGAAAATTTTATAAAATATTTTAATTATATTTTTCAAAAATTATATATAATTATAAAATAATTTATATTCTATAATCTTGTGTCATAAGTAATTTTATGTCTTGTTATATATATTTATATAATAATAAATCATTATTACAAAAAATTCTCATTATATATTACTTTAAAATTATAAAAGGAAATAAAACATTGAACGTTTTATAAAATATAATAAAAAAAAATATAATTTATGTAAAGCATATACCTTTTTAGTAATATTATAAGAAACAAAGACACGAAATACAAAAAATATAATGATAACCTGTTAATCTTTATATATATATAGTCATGTCCATTATTATCTTAAAGGTTCAAAATAATTTAATAATAATAACTAATTTATTAAAATATTTTTAAATAATAATTAATAAAAATATATATATATGACTATATATAAAATAAAAATTAAATAAAGATATATAGAAAAAAAAAAAAAAAAAAAAAATTTAATTAATTAAAAGAATAACCAAAATTAAAAAAATTATCATTTCATTTAATTTATATACAATTATGAACTTAACAAATAAATTTATTTATATAAAAAATAAATACTTAACAAAAAGAATTTTATTTTAAAAAATATTACAACATATATATAATATTTATATATTAAAAGATTTAATTTTAAGATTTTTTTTTTTTTTTTTTTTTTTTTAAAAAGTCAGATTAAATACACATGTGTAAATTATTTTATTACATAAATATTATATTTCATAACTATATATATATATATATATATTTTGTTAATTTTTATACATTTTATTTTGTTTTTGAAAATGATATTATATAGTATATTATTTTAAGTTTCTTCTTTAATTTAATTTATATTATTTGATATATTTTTTTTTTTATATTTCATTCATTATTAACCATTTTTGACACATTAATTACTTTTTCAATAATATTTTCAATATCAGCTTCCTGATCCTTTTTCCAATTTTTATTTTCGTTTGAATACGTTTTCATTATATTTCCTAAAATTTCCAAAGCCTCAACTCTTTTTAATTGTGTTTCCTTGTCTACATCTTCATCAAATAAAACTTTTTCAGCAGCATTCCTAATCGTTAGTTCAATATCACCCTGAACTATATTTTTCATATTCTTTATCATAAAATATAAAAGATTTCTCTTTTCCTTATCGTTTAGTAGCTTATTACCTTTAGGTTTTCCATTACTATTTTCATTTTCACATTCATTTTCATCATTACTTGAATTATCATTACTAGTCAACCCTTCATTAACGTTGCTTACATTATTTTCAATATCATTTTCACTATTCAAATATTCTATCTTTTTAATAACACCAGCCAAGTTTTCATTACGAGGTATATAGTCTTTAATTATAGACAACAAATTTCTCATAGATTTTGATACTTTTAGATGATTTTTTTCATTCCTGTTTTTGAATTTCATGCTAGCCATTTTTACATTTACGCCAAATAAATGTCCATTCTTTTCCCTATAACATTGAGTGAGATTTGTATATATCCATCCTATGGATTTTAAAAAAAAAGTACCAAATATTGATTTATTTAATTCTTTCACTTCTTCTTCCATATGTTTTTTCCATTGATCATCCCCATCTATATAAGGCTGTAATTTATTTCTTAAATATAAGGCTAATTTAACTTCTCGTACTTCTTGTTTCTCATACATCAAATTCATAATGTCTTCAAATCTTTGATCCAATTCATGCAAAGCTATATTCTTTTCAGATAATATTTTTAGAAATGATTCTATCTGTGTAGTTCCAATATAATCAGAAAACTTTTCTATACTTAACATTTTCACATAAAATATAGATGGATCTATTAATAACATATCTTTTGTAGCATTCAATCCATATTTATTATAATTCATCCTTCTTTGTTCAAAAGATAATATTTGATAAGCTTCATTTATATCCCTAAATTTTATTAATGCTTCATCATTACCTAAATTGTTTTCTGGATTATATTTTAAAGCTAAGTTATAATAATTACTCTTAATTTCACTTAATCCACAAGAAGGATGTACGTTTAATATGTCATAGTAAGTTGTATCTACATACATATTTGATACATCAGATGACCAAACGTTATATATGTCATTTTTAAATAATAATCTATTTGCTTCCTTATCCAAATAATACCTTTCTTCTGATTCTACATTTTCATTTGGTGTAGCTTCATCATCATATACCTCAGGAACACTTACGGAAACTGCTTCATCTTCTTCTTCTTCAGATTCTTCCATTATAGTATCATCTTCATCTAATTCATTATTTACAAACTCTTCTGTTATATCGTCTTCTTTATTTTCATCAAACATTTCAAATATCAAATCATCATCTGTAATAAGCGCATCATATTTTTCATCAGCAGAATATAATCCTTCCACCATAGAAGAATTTTCTTCTTGTTTCTTTTTATTGTCTTGCTCTTCTACAATTTTTACAGCATTTTTTTTTGCTTTCCATTCTTTCATTATTTTCATTTCATTCATGTATTTATTTTTATCTAAACAATTAATTATAATTTTATTGCATAAATATTGAATTTTGTTAGATAAAGCTTTCCAAGCTATTCGAGATCTCTCAATTTTTCTTCTAAAATCTTCAATACAGAAAACCTTCTGATTATGCCATTCATAAAATATATTATTTAATTTCAATTCAAGATATTTCTCAGCAATTTCAATAAGTTTTTTGCATTGATTACATACTTGTTCATACTGTTTCTTTGGTATATTATGTTTATTTTTAAATTTATTATATTGATTAAATAGTTTACACTTTAATGAAGCAAATTTTATTTTTTCATTTTTCATTATTTCTAACCACAATTTTTCTGATTCATTTATAACATCTTCTCTATTTATTTCTAAATTATCAACTTTATTATTTAATTCAATATCCTTTTCATTATTGAAAACGGGTGGATACTGTTTCATATGCGGAATTACCATGTAATTATTCCATAACTTATATTGTTCTAAATCTTCAATTATATTATCAATAAAATTCACAATTGACTGTTCTTCTATATATATATCATCTGAAATAGAAAATGATTTCTCATTTGATAATGAAAAAAATTGTCCCATAACTGCAGGTTCCACATTTTGTTCAGCTGAATATAATAAATTGTCTTTTTCGCTTAATTGTCTTTCATATAATATACTATTACTAAATGAATAACAGGAATTTACATCACTTATAAATAATTTCTACAAAAAAAAAAAAAAAAAAAAAAAAAAAAGACAAAAAAAAATTAATATGTTACATAAATTGAAATATATATATATATAATTTTTTTTTTTATCTATATATTACATCAAATTATGTAACTTAATGCAATATAAATACATATTTAATATTAATATATTCAACTTACATTTAATACACCATATATTATTCCAATTATAAATATGGAAATGTGTCCAAATTTTAAAGATTTAGAAAAAAAAACATTTCTTTTATATTTCATGTTGTATCAAGCTTTGATTATACACATCTATATATTATATTATAAGTTTTGAAATTATTATTATAGTAATTAAAACCTTTTCTATAAAAATTATGTATCAATACATATTAAAAAATATGATAAAAATTGTATACAATTTAAAGATACATTAATTTTTAGTAATAAAAATATATAATAGAAATAAATAAAAAAAATAAAATAATGATTTTACAATAAAATTTACTATATATTTATTATGAATATATATAAAAATTCCAAAAATAAATATTTATTAGTCATATATAACAACTTTTTTTAAATATTTTAAATAAATGTAATTTAAACTATATTTTTAATTATACTTTTTTAATCACATAATAACAATCCTTTTATAAAGTTTTATAATAATATATAAAAAAATATATATAGATATCAATATGTACATAAATATATATATATATATATTTTCCTAATTATTGAAAGTAGTGGATATAAAGAATTATTTATTTATTAAGAAAACATATATATTATTTCTTTTTTTAATTCTTATACCTTTTTTATCATTTAGAAAAATATACACTTAATATAAAAAATAGAAACAACCAAATTTCATATACAAATTTCTTTTTAAATATAAAAAAAATATTTTACAATATTATCTATTATATAAATAATAATAAAAATAGTCATATATATATATAATAAAATATTCTAAAATATATTTAAAAGAAAAAAAAAAAAAAAAAAAAAAAAAAAAATCATTATTTTAAAACATAATATTATTAATTTTTTCCTTTTTTTAATATTATATATTTAGTACAACCAAAATAATTATCAATAAATACATAATAATTCATTTAAAAAAATAAAAAAATATTTTAATAATTCTCTTTAAAAAATAAATTATATGTGATTATATTATTAATTTACATAGATAATAAAAATATAAAAATGTACAACATTATTCTCTATATATATATAATAATAATAATAATAATAAATATATATTCTTTTATATTATGTAAAGCATACATATGAAAAAGGACAATATTATTAAAATATATATATATGCATGCAATACTGAAATTTATATATAAAATAATATGCATGTATAATAAAGTATTATATATTAATGATCAAATTTTTTTTTCCATTTCATTCCTTTTATTATATTTTATAAAAAATTTATATATAATATATATTGATATTAATATTTAAGGGATATGTATATAAAAATATAATATATATACATATATATAACAATATATCAAATTTAATTCAATATATATATAAGCATATTATTTTATATATATATAAAAAATTAATTTATAATTAAAATATATTTATATTATATTCGTAATTTCTTTTTTTGTATTTAATAAAAATATATAATAATTAATTTAAGATTGTGTATGATGTATTAACATGTCAACTAATTTTATTATATATATATATATATATATATATTACTATTACATAAAATATTAAAATATATGTGTTATAAAATATTACATTTTATAATGATAGAAATTAATCATATGATTGAATGTGTTAATAAATTAACAGGCATTACAATCAATATATATAACATTTTGGAATCAATTCATTCCAAATTATAAAATATATATATATATATATATATGTAGATATAGATGTTGATGTCACCCCACTAATTACAAATATGTTATTGGAAGAATAGAACAATATTTGATATAATTGTTTTTTTTTAATTTTAACAGTTTTTATATAATATTAGTTACACAAAGAACCACATACCATAATAATATATGTGAAATACAATGATTTTTTGTTTTATAAATAAATCTATATGAAAGTTTCATAATTATTTTTAACTATATTAATATTATACATATTTCTCTTTATAAAATTTTATAATAATATTATAATTTTTATTATAGCTATTCATGTATTATCATTTATTATTTTTCTTTTTTTGTACAACATTAATTTTAAAATATTATTTATTATGTATATATATATATATATATATATTATTTTTTCTTTTTATTTTAAATTTAGAGTTTATTCTGCTTAATACTTATATCATCAGTAAATAGACAAATTCTATTATATAAAAAATAAATGTGTAAATATTAAAATACATAACAGAAAAAAATATGAAAATTTAGTAAAAATTATAAATTACATGATATAAAAAAAAATAAAATAAAGAAGAGTTATTAAAATAAAAAAATCACCTATTATGTAACATATATATATATATATATATATATATATAACTATAATATGTATAAATTATAAAATGAAAAAATCAAAGTATTTATTCAATAAATATGTAATTAAAATATTAATTAATATGACAATATATATAAGTATAATTTAGGTTTTTTCTTTTTATTTTTTTCAGGTCATCATAAATATATTCAAAAAAAACAAAAAAAAGAAAAAAAAAAAAAGAAAAACAAATAAATAAATAAAAAAATAAATAAAATAATAAGAATAAATTAAAATCATTTCTTTTGAAATTCGAAAAATATTAAAAAATCGGTATAGTGAAATATATATATATATATATATATATATATATATATATATATATGTATATGTATAAATAAATAAAATCGAATTATTTCCTTTTATATAAAATATAATTTTTTAACAATATGAATAAATAAATAAATATAATTAAATAAAAATATGTATATACATACATATAGACATACCTTTTTTAAAAATCATTTTGTCCTAGTGCTTTTTTTATAAGACTTTTCTGTTCATCATTTAAATCGTTTGGAAATATTATATCAAATTCAACAATCAAATTTCCTTTCATTTGGGGATTATCCATATATGGCATTCCTTCATTAGTTATAATTTTTGTAGTAAGAGGTGTAACAATTTCATCTACTTGAATATCAATATCTCTATCATCTAAGGTTTGAATTGTAAATTTATGACCTGTTAGAGCTTGTTCTAAAGTTATAGGACATGTATATATTAAATCATTATAACTCCTTACAAAACGATCATGATCTACCGTTTTTAACGTAAAAACTAAATCTCCTGGATTTGACATAGGACTTGTCTGGTCACCTTCTCCTTTATACGTAATTGTTGTACCATCATACCATCCATTTTTTATATCAACAGTTACTAAAAACTCATCATCATATGTTGTTACTCCTTGACATCTTTTTCTTGTCACTTTTAATTTCTTCTTACATCCATTATATAATTCTTCTAGCGTTACGTAAAGTGGTACAAAATATTCTTCTACTTTGTCTAAGCTACTAAAACCTAAAGCAGAAAAAAAAAAAAAAAAAAAATTAAAGACAATATAAATATATCCATAAAATGCACATATAAAATGCATATATAAAACACATCTATAAAATGCAAATATAAAATGCATATAAAAAATACATCTATAAAATGCAAATATATAATACATGTACAAATCATATAAATATATATATATATATATATATATATATATATATGTGTATGTCCTTAATTCTTAAAAATATGAATTTCTTCATTAAAATAAATATTAATACAGAATATTATAGTACTCATTTTTATTACATAATTAACTATTTATTTAATTTAAATTTTTTTTTCTTTATATGTTCTTACTTTTTGAAGTAGTATATCCTGAACCATTTCTTGGGTTCATACCACTAAATGGAGAAGATCCTCCAAATATTGAACCTCCAAAGTGTACATTTCCATTTGCTGTTGGTGAATTAGAATAAAATTTTGTTTCGGTTTTAAAAAATTTACTAAAAACATCATGTGCATCAGAGCTTTTAAAACCTTTTGAATGTTCATTATTAAAACAATATTTATCTAATCCTTCTTCACCATATATATCATATATTTCTCTCTTTTCTTCATTTGATAAAACTTCGTAAGCTTCAGATATACTTTTAAACATATGATCTGCTTCTTTTTTTGATGCTTCATTTAAGTGTTTATCAGGATGCCACTTCATAGCTAATCTTTTATATGCCTTCTTTAATTCCTCATTCGTACAATCTCTACTAACACCTAATATGGAATAATAATCCTAAAAAACAACCAAACAAACAAACAAAAATATAAATATAAATATAAATATAAAAATAAATAATAAATAATAAATAATAATACATAACATAATATTATATCATATTATTTATAAGACACAAATATAAAATGCTACATAATTAAACAATACAAATATAAATTTTTTTTTTATATTTTTTTCCTTTTTTTTTCGTATTAATACGATATTTTTTATTTAAACGTTTGTATTTAAAAAAAATAATCTCATTTTTTCCTTTTATAATATCTTACTTCAGATTTCTTAGTAGATGCCTTTCCATTTTTTGATTTGAAATTTCTTTGAGATTGCGCTAGATTTCTCTTAATTACTAAACGAAAAATATTTTCTGAAGTATTGTTCTTATTATAACAACTCCTCAGAATATTATCTTCGAACTTTTCCTAAATTTATAATAAACGACACACATTAATATACAATTCCATATTAAGACTTAATATAAATAAATATATATATATATTACAAACAATTCTATATTTATCTTTCATATGTATATTCAGTCTTCTTTTTTTTTTTTTTTCTATTTTATTCCTATAATACCTTATTAAAACAACATAATTCCCATATGAAAAGAGAAAATAAAAATATTTTAATAAAAAATAAAAAATTTATTTTATTTTCTCGGAAACGATATTTTTTAAAAATTGCCATTTATGATTATATTACTTTAAATTTTTTTTTTTTAGTACATTTCCATAAAAACTACTGGTACATATTCCTACAAATGTATAAATTATAAATATTAATTATCACAACAAATATTTAAATATAAACATATATATATTAATATTTATTATTTTGCATATTTAATAAAACGTTGAATATTCTACATTATATTTCACTTCAAAAAACATAAAAAAATTAATAAATAATTAATTAATACATACGTTTTTATGAAATTATTAATTTTTATAAATATCTAAAAATAAATTAAAATTCTCCATTAATTATAAATTTTACCTTAAATATAAAAGAATCTATTAATAATTCACAATTTAAAAAAAAAAAAAAAAAAAAAGAATTTCCTTAAAAAAATGTAACAAAAAGATAAAATAAAATTATAATTTAAAAAATATATCTCACTCAAAAGAGTTAATCGTGTAAAATATATTATTTCTATATTTAATGTAACTTCTTTTCTTTATATATATATATATATATAATAACTAATTTATATAATATTCTTATATTCAAAAAATATAAAATTAAACTAAATAAATATATATAATATATACAATATATAATTTAATCTACATATAATAATAAAAAACAATTAATTAAATAAATGTTTAAAACAATTTTTTTTTTTTTTTATGTTTTTTTAAATAATAAATGTAGGAAATTGAATGAAAATAAAAAGAAAGATACATACATCACTTTTATATAATAATAATTATTATATTAAATTTTTTAATAAATATAATATTTTTCTAATATTTTCTATATCTCAATATATATTAATGTATATATATATATGAATTCTTTTATAGTTTATGATATTGTAAAATATATAAAATATTATATTTTAATATACAATAGTCCATTTTTTAAATATCTTATATTCTATGCTTTTCTTATGAAAATTATATATAATAATTCTTCCTCTACCTAATTTAACACCATCATAATATTCTATATTATTACTCAAACCCTATAATAATTTATAATAAAATATATACATATTATATTCATGATAATTATTAGAATATTTATTAGGATCACCAAAGAAAATTGAAATTAATAAAAAAAAAAAAAAATGAAAAAGCTCAAAATTAGAAAGTTAAAAATGTATAATTTTACATATTAAAAAATTTTTTATATAATAAAATTAATGGGAGTTCATAAAAAAAATAAAAAAATTAAAAGTTTATAGTTTCACATTTTATTTTATTTTATTTTATTTTATTTTATTTTATTTTATTTTATTTTATTTTATTTTATTTTATTTTATTTTTTTTTTTTTTTTTTTTTTAAATATTCATTTATAATTTATAGTTTTCTCATTTTAATATTACTACAAAAAAAGAAAAATTTTAAATAGTATAATTTTATATTATCCTATGTTAATATTTTATAAATGTTACATAAGAAAAGGGGAAAAAAATTCCGGTTTATATATATATATATATATATATATATATATATATATATAGATCTATACATACATTTACATATCGATATATATATATATATATAGATATACATACATACACATACATATAATATAAAACATAATTTGGAAAATTCCTTTAAAGAAGCATTCATCTTAATAATATATTTTTTAAGAGTTATATATTCTCAAAATGTTTATAAGAATATTTGTCTTATTAAAAGTTAATTTTGAAATACTGTATATAAATAAATTGATATGAATACAAAAACAAAAATATAAAAATAAAAAAAAAGTTTAATTAAAACAAAAAGTAAAAAATTAAAAATTAAAAAATCCATTAATTTCTAATTACAAAATTGCACATAAATATATGAATATAAATATGTATATATGTTTATTTTACAGGATGAAAAAAAATAAAAAATAAAAATATTAATTAAGAAATAAAAAAAAATCACATTATTTTTTTTTATTTTACCACTAAAAATTAAAATTTCCCAACCATATAAATATACACAAATATATTCTAAAAGCGAGGTATATATAAATATAATATAATATTCCATAAATATTACTTATATTAAAGGCATAATTTGTAAAAAAAAAAAAAAAAAAAAAAAAAGAAGATAAAACAACAACACATTTTTTAATTTCTTAATAAGAAATCTCTCTTTATATATTAATTCTTCAATATGAAAAGAAATATAAATATACTATCTTCTATATATTATAAAATTTATTATAAATATATAAAATTTAATTCTTTTCTTTTTATTATTCTTGTTTTTATTTATTTCCCCCCACAAATTAATTTATAAGTATGTATATTTTTCAACTTTTAATATATATTCAATATTTATGTTACAAATACGGTAGCAAAATTTTATATAAATTTAATGTGCTCATATATAAAATTAACGTTCTAATGTATATAGAATATGATTATTTTCAATTTTTCCTTTTTCCACATTCAAATATTATCATTCGTCCTTATATCCATAAAAATATATATTTTATATTTAACATATTTAATTCTTATAATTTTTATTTTAATATATATATATATATATATATATATATATTATATTACATATAATAATATTTATTTATTTAATTCTTTTTTCCTCTTAAATTTCTTTTGGATTTTTCATCATCAGACGATTCATTATCTGATAATTCGTCTTCTTTAATATTTTTTAATCCATCAGTAGGCTTGTTTTTAAAATTTTTATTATTCAATTCGGTATGTTTTTGTCCCTGGTATGGTTTGTGTTTTAAGCCATCATTCTCTAAATCATTATTTTCTTGTTCTTTACTAGGCTTATTCTTTAAATCATTATTTTGTTGTCCTTTGTTAGGCATATTTTTTAAGCTATTATTACCTACATCATTATTTTGTTGTCTTTTGTGAGGCATATTTTTTAAGCTATTATTACCTACATCATTATTTTGTTGTCTCTTGTGAGGCATATTTTTTAAGCTATTATTACCTACATCATTATGTTGTTGTCCTTTACTAGGTGTATTCGTTAAATCATTATTTTGTTGTCCTTTACTAGGTTTATTCTTTAAATCATTATTTTGTTGTTCGTTATTTCCAATATTTTTCAATTCTTTATTCTTTATCTCTTTATTTTGTTGTTCATGATTAGGAGTGTTACTTAAACCATTATTTCGAGATGTATATTTATTTATCGAACCACTGGATAATTCATTTTTCATTTCTTTATTGGACATGTTTTTATTTGATAATTCTTTATTTACCATGCCTTTGTTCGACAAGTCTTTGTTTAATAGTTCTTTATTTTTTAAGTCTTTATTTTGGTGTTCATGATTAGGGCTATTATTTAAATCGTTATTTCTAGAGGTATAACTATTTTTCAAACCACTCGAAAATGTGTTCTTCATTTCTTTATTGGACAAATCTTTATTTGAAAGTTCATTATTTTTCATTTCTTTATTGGACAAATCTTTATTTGAAAGTTCATTATTTTTCATTTCTTTATTGGACAAATCTTTATTTGAAAGTTCATTATTTTTCATTTCTTTATTGGACAAATCTTTATTTGAAAGTTCATTATTTTTCATTTCTTTATTGGACAAATCTTTATTTGAAAGTTCATTATTTTTCATTTCCTTATTGGACACGTCTTTGTTTAAAACATCTTTATTTTTCATTTCTTTATTGGACACGTCTTTGTTTAAAACGTCTTTATTTTTCATTTCTTTATTGGACACATCTTTGTTTAAAACGTCTTTATTTTTCATTTCCTTATTGGACACGTCTTTGTTTAAAACATCTTTATTTTTCATTTCCTTATTGGACACGTCTTTGTTTAAAACGTCTTTATTTTTCATTTCTTTATTGGACACGTCTTTGTTTAAAACGTCTTTATTTTTCATGTCTTTATTCAATAGTTCTTTATTCTTCATACCTTTATTGGACAAGTCTTTGTTTAATAGTTCTTTATTTTTTAAGTCTTTATTTTGGTGTTCATGATTAGGGCTATTATTTAAATCGTTATTTCGAGAGGTATAATTATTTTTCAAAGCACTAGAAAATTTGTTCTTCATTTCTTTATTGGACAAATCTTTATTTGAAAGTTCATTATTTTTCATATATTTATTGGACAAATCTTTATTTGAAAGTTCATTATTTTTCATTTCTTTATTGGACAAATCTTTATTTGAAAGTTCATTATTTTTCATTTCTTTATTGGATACATCTTTGTTTAAAACGTCTTTATTTTTCATGCCTTCATTGGACAAGTCTTTATTTTTCATTTCTTTATTAGACAAGTTTTTATTCAATAGTTCTTTATTTTTCATGCCTTCATTGGACAAGTCTTTATTTAAAACGTCTTTATTTTTCATGTCTTTATTGGACAAGTCTTTATTTAAAACGTCTTTATTTTTCATTTCTTTATTAGAAATGTCTTTATTTAAAACGTCTTTATTTTTCATGTCTTTATTGGACAAGTCTTTATTTAAAACGTCTTTATTTTTCATGTCTTTATGGGACAAGTCTTTATTTAAAACGTCTTTATTTTTCATGTCTTTATTGGACAAGTCTTTATTTAAAACGTCTTTATTTTTCATGTCTTTATTGGACAAGTCTTTATTTAAAACGTCTTTATTTTTCATGTCTTTATTGGATATGTCTTTGTTTAATAGTTCTTTATTTTTTATGTCTTTATTGGATACATCTTTGTTTAATAGTTCTTTATTTTTTATGTCTTTATTTGATAAATCTTTATTTTGCATTCGGTTATTCTTCAAATCATTATTTTTATGTACATTTTCTTTTAAGCCATCAGAACCTTTGTTGTGTAATTCTTTATTTTTTATTTCAGTATTTTCTTTTAATCCTTCTGAACCTTTGTTGTGTAATTCTTTATTTTTTATTTCAGTATTTTCTTTTAATCCATCAGACCCTTTGTTGTGTAATTCTTTATTTTTTATTTCAGTATTTTCTTTTAATCCTTCAGAACCTTTGTTGTGTAATTCCTTATTTTTTAGTTCTGTATTTTCTTTTAAGCCATCAGACCCTTTGTTGTGTAATTCTTTATTTTTTAGTTCTGTATTTTCTTTTAATCCATCAGATCCTTTATTGTATAATTCTTTATTTTTTAGTTCTGTATTTTCTTTTAATCCATCAGACCCTTTGTTGTGTAATTCTTTATTTTTTAGTTCTGTATTTTCTTTTAATCCATCAGACCCTTTGTTGTGTAATTCTTTATTTTTTATTTCTGTATTTTCTTTTAATCCGTCAGAACCTTTGTTGTGTAATTCTTTATTTTTTAGTTCGGTATTTTCTTTTAATCCGTCAGACCCTTTGTTGTGTAACTCTTTATTTTTTAGTTCTGTATTTTCTTTTAATCCATCAGACCCTTTGTTGTGTAATTCTTTATTTTTTAGTTCTGTATTTTCTTTTAATCCATCAGACCCTTTGTTGTGTAATTCTTTATTTTTTAGTTCTGTATTTTCTTTTAATCCATCAGAACCTTTATTCTGTAATTCTTTATTTTTCATATAATCTTTTTCTTCATATTCTTCTAGATTTTCGTGTGGTTTATTAGTTATATCTTTACCTTTTGATAATTCCGTTTGATCATATTCTTCTAGATTCTCGTGTGGTTTATTGGTTATATTTTTACCTTTTGATAATTCCGTTTCATTATATTCTTCTAGATTTTCGTGTGGTTTATTAGTTATATCTTTACCTTTTGCTAATTCTGTTTGATCATATTCTTCTAGATTCTCGTGTGGTTTATTAGTTATATCTTTACCTTTTGCTAATTCTGTTTCATTATATTCTTCTAGATTCTCGTGTGGCTTATTAGTTATATCTTTACCTTTTGCTAATTCCGTTTCATTATATTCTTCTAGATTCTCGTGTGGCTTATTAGTTATATCTTTACCTTTTGCTAATTCCGTTTCATTATATTCTTCTAGATTCTCGTGTGGCTTATTAGTTATATCTTTACCTTTTGCTAATTCCGTTTGATCATATTCCTTTAATGTAGTTGGACCTTCATTATCAAGTTGATATTCTCTAGATACATGAGCCTTTTCGTATTCAGGTAATTCAGTTCGTGCTTCATTATCAAGTTGATATTCTCTAGATACATGAGCTTTTTCGTATTCAGGTAATTTGGTTGGTGGTTCATGATCAAGTTGATATTCCCTAGATACATGACCTTTTTCGTATTCAGGTAATTTGGTTGGTGGTTCATGTTCTAATTGATAATCTTTTGAGACATGACTCTTTTCGTATTCCTTTAATCCTTTTGTTGGTTGATATTTAAATGGATGACCTGCTGATTTATTTTCTTCTTTATCCATTAAATCTGAAGGTCTTATAACATGTATTTCTGGTGTACTCAAAGGTTCACCATCCGGATTTTCTCTCTTTTCTCTTTCTAATAATTTTTTATATTTTTTATAATTTCTTTTAAACTTGCGTAATTCTTGCATTTTCCTCTCCTTTAGTTTATCACGTTGTCTTTTAAATGGATTGAAAGTTAATTTGAATTTTTTTCTATTTACATTTGAATCCATACTATCTCCAGAAACAACAAGCTCATTATCTTTTCTTGGTACAATAGGAAACAATTCACTTAGTCTATAAAACAATGTTCTCTTTTTATCTGGAGCTCTAAATTTATCAGGAAAAGATGATTGATCTTTATTTACGGTAACCACATCTTTATCATCAGAACCCTTCAATTTAATTTTTTTCTCATTGTCTGGTTCTTCAGCAACTAAAGTTTTTGCTTTGTGTTCTTTATTTCTTTTTCTTTTAACCAATACCCTCGTTGTCGGAAATTTTTCCCTAAAACCATAACCAGATTCTTCTAATTTTTCTTCAATATCTTTTAAATCACCGTCTTCATTTTCTTTTAAATAATAACGTTTTTTTTCATATCTTTCTTCATATTCATCTAATTCCCCAAGTGCATTTTCCCTCATACCATAAAATTTCGTTTCAACAATTTCTTCATAACCATCACCTTTATCTTTAATTTCTTCATCTTTCGTACCATTCTTTTCTGCATGTTCATCATCATATTTTTTAATCCATTCATCAACTTCATCTTTCATTCCACGCTGCATTTTTACCATCATAGGTCTTCTTGCAGCTCTTCTTTCTTTCAGCTCATTTATAGCATTTTCTAATTGAGAATTTAACTTTTCTAATTGTTCAATTTCTCTTAATTTATCTTTTCTCACACTACTTAGTATCCATTTTCTTCTTTTTTCCTTTCTCTCCTCATAATCCTTTAAATGTTGTTTTATTAATTCTTTCTCTTTAGATTCCATTTGTTTCAATTCCTTTTCTACGGGTTCTAATTTTTTTGGAACTAATTCTTTTCCATTTTTATCATTTTCTTTATTCTTTAATGCTCCATCATTATTATTTTTTATTATATTCTTTTCTTCTTTTTCCTTTTCTTTTTCTAATTCTTTTTTTTTCAAAGCTTCTTCATTTTCTTTTTCCTTTAATGTTTTTTCTTCTAAAGTGTTTTTGCTTTCCTTTTTTGCTAAATCATTTGGTTTCTGTGCCTCTTTCTTTTTTTGTTCTTTTAACATCTTTTCCTTTAAAGCATTTCTTTCTTTCTCACTTCTTATAGTCTTCTGTTTTAAAGCCTCTTTTCTTTTATGATCCCTTAATTGCTTTTCTTTTAACATGTCCTTAGTTCTAGGATCCCTTACTCCACGACTGTTTAACCTTCTATTCGCCAAAACCTGGGCTAATGATCTTTTAAGTCTTATTTCACATATATTATAAGCATTGATCTTTTTATTATAATTCTTATGAACCGTACACTAAAAAAAATAAAATAAAAAAAAAAAAAAAATTAATTATAAATACATAAATAAATATACATATAAATAAATATATATATATATATGTATAAAATAAAATTTCTTATTAAAAAAAAAATATAATAAATAATAAAACAATTTCATAAATATTCACACACTATAAAATAAATAAATATATTAATAAAATATATTAAAATGTAGATAATGCTAAATAAATTTTTTTTTTTTTTTTTTTTTTTTTTTTTTTTTTTTTTTTTTTAATTACATATTCAGAATAAATTAGTATCCATATTAAAGGAGAAAAGAAAAATATTTTAAGTAAAAAAATTAAAATATTTTTCCTTCCTCTTATATGGTATTTTTTGATTGTTGCCATATGTCCTGTTGTAAAATATTTATTAACAAATTGACATTTCCATGAAATAAAAATAAATTTTATATATTCATATTATATCTTGGAATATTTAATATATTTTCTAAATAAAAATTTCTTTTCTTTTTAATTTATATATAATATATACAAAAAAAAAAAAAAAAATGAAAAAAAGATTACAAATTTTTATTATACTATTTTTAATATTATATATACAAAACCTTAGAATATTTAAATATGGAAATTAATATAACAATTACTAATCTACAAAAATAATTCCAAAAAAAAAAATAAATAAATAAATAAATATATACTATAAATATAAACATATATATATATATATATATATGCTTTTTATTATATATTTTTTTTTCTTTTCACATAAATATTTATTAAAATAAATAAATAATTATAAATAATAGAATATATAAATATATGTTTTATGATTTTCCCTTAGTTTTTCTTTATTTTCCTTTTTTAAAAAAAAAAAAAAGAAAAACAATAACAAAAACAAAAACAAAAATAAAATAAAAAAACAAAATAAAAAACAAAAGAATTTGATGATTCAAAGACTATAATAAAAAAAAAAAAAATAATTTAAAATAAAATAATAAATATAATATTTATTTATTTAATTAGAATCTTAAAAAAAAATTTCTAATATAATAAATATATATATATATTTATTTTTCTTATTAAAAAATAGGGGATAAGATATAATAAAGAAAAATTACCCTTTAATTTTCCTTTTGTGTATTTTATTGTTAAATATATATTTAAATCTGTATACTTGGGCAAATAATATAGTTAATATATCCTTTTTATATATTAAATTTAAAAAGGCTATAATATATAAAATAATGCACATTTTAAAAATAAGTATTGAATAATTAATAAACAAATATTTTACTAAATTATTATATTTTCTTTTCATTCTTCTTGGTTTATTATTTTTTATTATATGATTGTTTTATATACAAATAAAGTAAATTATGAAAATAATTAAAATATTTATATTTTTATATTATCCTAATGTAACAATCTTATTAATACATATTATATATTAAAATGAACATGTCAGTTGTAGCTGAAAATGTTTTTACTGTATAATATAAATTTGTATTTACATGCAAAGTTAATATTTCCATACAAAATAAGGAAATAAATATACGGTAGGAGAAATATATAAATAATAAATTTGACATAATATAAATGAATAAATAAAAATATATTATATATATATATATATATATATATATATATATATACAATTAATTATAAATTATTAATTTAAAAATTATTTTATTTTCTAATATAGAAATAATAAATATAGAATATTTTTACAATACTAAAGTAAATCTCAAATTAATATAATATCATATATATATATATATATTTATATTAATAAAAACATAATGAAATAATATTTATTATTATTTATATATTGAAAATTTCATATTATATACAATCTTAATATTATTTAATTAATTTAATTGTCGTATAACTTCTCTCTTTTCCATGAAACATATATTCAAATTATTTATTTTTTTTTTTCTTCTGTGTATTATAAATTATTAAGTATATTTATTTAATAAATTTATATATATTCCACATTTCCTAAGAATATAGCAATGTAACTATAAATATAATAAACAATTTTAATAAATGAACGCATAATTTTTTTTTTTTTTTCGTTTCATATTTATACCATATAGTAAGAAGTTTATTATTTTAAATAATATACTTCTATTTAAAGGTATATTTTTACTTTATTATATATAAGTAAAAATAAATGTGAACAATATATTATATATATATATATATATTATTTATTTATTAAGAGTATTTTTTCAAAGAAAAAAAAAAAATAAAAATCATTATATTATAAATTTTTTTTTTTTTTTTTTTTTTTTTTTTAATTAATCCATAATAATTTAAAATAATTATTTCTTTATTAGTTATTAATGTTTTAAAGGAATATTTCATATATTTTATCACTATAATATAAAATAAATATAATATATATATATATATATATAATATATGTGTTACTAAAAAGAGCGTATTATATCATTTATGAAAAATATTACTATTAATAATTTATGCCTATGAATAACATATATTATCACACATTTTCGTAATATTGACAGATTAAAATTTTAAATTATTTTTTACTTTCTTATATAAGAACATATAATATTATGTTTTACAAAAATTTATATGAAAAACACGAATATTTTGAAAGGTTTTACAAATATGTAATTATGAAATTACTTCTTATTTTCCTTCTTTTTCATTTTTCTTTAATTCTTAATTATAAATAAGAACAGTTTTAAACATTATTATATATATATATATATATATATATAATCGAGAAACAATATAAAAAAACTAATCTGTTTATTGTATTGTCATAATATGTGTTTCTCTTTTTTCTAAAGAAAAAATAAACAAACATTTTTACTACAGAGAATAGGTCTTAAAGAATAATATGATATATATATTATAATAATAAAATATTTAATATTATTATAAAACTCATGTAATATATATAATCATGGTATTCTTGTAGTAATGTATTTTATAAACTCTTATACACAACAGTTTTTTAATAAAAATATATATATATATATATATATATATATATATATTACTTCCATATGCTCATAATAAAATAGTTTGCTTTAAAATAAATTTAAAAAAAGTTATTTGTAAATACATTTCAAATAAATATAATGAAAATAATAATTCTTATCGAATGCATATACATTTAAACAACTATAAACAATGTCTTATTATACATATATATAGACAGATAGATGAAGATATATTTATTTATTATATACTTAGATTTTTTTATATTTTACACATTTTTTCTTATAAAAATATTTAACCATAAAAAACAATAATATCATATAAATACAATTAATTTTTTTTAATTGTACTAAAAAGAAATACCATTTTTATATAACCATTTCTATATATTATAAACGGATTTTTTCTTAATTCATAATATTTATGAAAAAGAAAAAAAAAATTCCTTGATTATATATTGTATTATTCTTAATAATAATTATCACAAAAATGTTTATAAAATTGAAAATAAAAATATATTATAAAACGCATTAAAAGTTCTTTTTACAATATTATTAAAATACACATATACACATATATATATATATATATATATATAAATGAATATATATATTAAATCTGAAAAAAAAAAAAAAAAAATTGGTTTTATAATAAAACGTTCAAACAAAAACACTCAGAAGAAAAAATATATATAGTTTATGTATAAACAGTTCTAATTTAAAATTATAGATAAATAGAAAAAAATAATAGATATAAATAATTTACATATATATATATATATATATATATATATATATTTATATTTATATTATAAAAAAATTATAAAGCTATGCAATCAAAATATAAAATATTTTGAGAAAAAAAAAAAAAAAAAAAGGTTACCAAAATTCTAAGAAACATAAAAAAAAAAAAAAAAAAATATACATATATATACATATAGAAAATATAAATATATATATAGTCTTTTATTATATACTGAAAATGCATTCCTTTTTTTCTTTTTTTCTTTTTTTTTTTTTTTTTTCTATAATTTCTTATGTGTGTTAATTAAAATAATTATTTCTTATAGCATATGATAATTTAATTAAAAAAATTAACAAGTATATTTTTCTCTATTATTCATGTTTTAAAAAAAAAAAAGAAATATATTTCAGAATGACTCTTTTCTGTATAAACGTCAAATTAAATTTAATTATCTATAAAATCCTAATTTTATTTATAATTATCCATATAATATATATATGTGCCCACGTGTTTTCCTTATATTTATGCTTAAATACATCTTATTAAAAAACAATTATATATGTTAAAATGATTATAATAACGTTCTTATGTTTCATTAACATAATTTTACTCTGTATCTTTTTAATATAATTTTCATTTATATTAACATTTTATCTGATTTTTTCTATTCATAATATATATTATCTATACATTCAAAGTATATTTAAAATAAAATGTATTTATTGGACTATCTTTCTAATTCAAAAAATAATTATATTTTATGAATCATCTGCAGATATTATTTAACCACAGCATCCTTTTTTCTTCTTTTTCTTTCCTGCTGCTTGTAATTGTGCTTCTCCTCTTGATATTACTTTTTCAGAATTATTTGCAGGAGTTTTGGGGGTATTTCCATCTTTATATTGTACTGTATTAGCTCCTCCTGTTGCAGGTTTTCCTTCAGCAGCATTTCCGTCTTTAGTTTTTCCTTCAGTAGTACTTCCTCCTTTAGTTGTTCCTTCAGCACCACTTCCTTCTTTAGCTTTTTCTTCAGTAGTACTTCCTTCTTTAGCTTTTTCTTCAGTAGTACTTCCTTCTTTAGCTTTTTCTTCCGTAGTACTTGCTCCTTTAGTTGCTCCTGCATTAGCACTTGCTCCTTTAGTTGTTCCTGTAGTTGCTCCTACAGTAGTACTTGCTCCTTTAGTTGCTCCTGCATTAGCACTTGATCCTTTAGTTGCTCCTGCATTAGCACTTGATCCTTTAGTTGCTCCTGCAGTAGTACTTGGTCCTTTAGTTACTCCTGCAGTAGTACTTGGTCCTCTAGTTACTCCTGCAGTAGTACTTGGTCCTTTAGTTGTTCCTGTAGTTGTTCCTGCAGTAGTACTTGCTCCCTTATGTGTATCGTTTAATCCTGGTGTTGTAACATTTGTTAATTTATTTTGAGATGAACTAAAATCTGGCTTCTTATATTCTCCAAGGGTGCTTTTTGATTCATTACCTTTTTTTTCATTAGTACTTGATAAACCTGAATAGGAATTATCGGTTATTTTTTCATACTTATTTTCTTCCTTTTCTGCATTACTTTTTTTTGATTTTATGCTTTCTGTGTCACTGTCTTTGTATTTTTTTGATTTTATGCTTTCTGTGTCACTGTCTTTGTTTTTTTTTGATTTTTTCTTTTCTCCATCTTTGTCTTTGTTTTTCTTTGACTTTTTCTTTTCTCCATCTTTGTTTTTATTTTTTTTTGATTTTTTCTTTTTTTCTCCTTTTTCTTCATCGTAATTAAATTCATTATTTTTTAGGGAATCGTATCTGTGATCACCGCTTTTTCCATATTTATTTACGGAACCGTATGAACTATATCTTGAACCGTATCCTGAACCCTGTGGAACTTGGTATGGAGATGAATAGCCTGAGTTATTGGGAGAAACATAAGTTTGCATATTACTACTTCCATCAGCAACATTTAATCCTGTATTATATGGAGATTGGTACCCATAAGATGATGAACTTCCTTTATTATCGTGTCCTCTTAATTTATTGTGAGAACTAGTGTATGGAGTTCCTGGAATATGTGATGGAGTATGTTGTAATCCACTTTGGGGTTGTGGTACTCCTTGATTTACACCAGATACATCTCCTCCATAAGGATAGCTACTTGATACATAAGAAGTATTTGGTGAAGATGCTGGTGCATAATCTATAGCTGTAGGTCCACACGAGGTACATGAGTCATTATTACATATTCCCTCTACTTGGTTTTCGTATTCACTTAAACCACCTGGTAATTTATCTTTTAATGCTAATGGTGTTTTACCCTCTTCTTCTTCATCTTTAATTCCAAGAGGGAATCTTCTTCTTAAAGCAAATATATTTGGACCATTCTCTTGGCTATAATCATTTACTGTGTATGGGCATTCTTCAGTGAAAGCATAATTGGCAGCTTCGTATTTTTCATCACAATCTTTTTTACCATCGACAACATTTTCTTTTAATTTATAGTGTTTTGATTCGTATTTTTCTTCATATGTTTTAAAACCACCACCTGGTCTTGCTTCCCTGAATACTTGTGTTCTTACTACTGGTTCATTACTAGGAGGATTTTGAATTGGTCCTTGGTATTGTTGAGGTTGTAATTGATGATGATGGTGGTGGTGGTGATGGTGGGCTTGGTCTTGACCATATACTTGTTGATTTTGTTGATGTTGTTGATGAACATGTGGTGGTTGGTGACTTACTGCTCCATGATGGTGATGGTGGTGTGGTTGATGTGGAGCTTGGTGTTGGTGTTGATGTTGATGATGATGATGGTGATGGTGTTCATGTTGTCTCTGTGCTAAAGTTCTCTTATTTCTTATATCGAAAGAGTCATCTGATCCGTTTCTATTATTGCACTATATTAACAGAAAAAGAAAAAGAAAAAGAAAGGTAAGAAAATAATAATATATAAATATGTATTTCATATTTTTTAAACATCACATATATATATAAATGAAATAAATATGTATTAACAAAATATTGTTCAAATAAAATATTTTATATAAACTATTAAGAAAAAAAAAATATATATATAGAATATATAGACATTTAAAAGTCATAAAAATACACATAATTATATATATATATATATATATATATATATATATATTATTTTTCATGAACTTACATTATTAGAGCACTTAAAAACCCATACTAAAAAAGAGACTAAAAGAATTTTAGTAAAAACTGGGAAAACCCTCTTTCTCCTCAAATTATTTTTTTTCTTAAAACTTTTCATTTTCTTATAATTTTATATATGAATATACAAATTTTGTAAAATTTATATATACTTTTTTTTTTTTTTTTTAAATATATATAATATATATGTAGTTTCCTTTATATTACTTTTTCTTCCGTTAAAAAATAACTATATTATTCTATAGGTGTGAAAAATATATATCTTATATATTTAAAAAAAAAAAAAAAAAAAAAAAAAAATCAATATAATAATTAATCAAATATAAAAAAAAATGTGTTAATGGACATATATATATACATATAATAATAAATATATATTATATAGTATATAGATATAGATTATATATATTATAATAAAAAAAAAAATATGTATATATATAATATATATATTATAAAAAAAATGTATTAAAATAATAATATAAATTAAAAAAAGAAATAATTTATAAATAATTCTTAAATGAATTCTAATTTATGCTCTTGATATATTTTTCTATTCCTTTTTTAATCTTTTTTTTTCTTCAACAAAAAATATCATATAAAATATTTTTTTTATATATAAAATATAAAATAAAAAAAAAAAGAATTATTATATTTTATATATATATATATAAAATAAATTATTCCATTATGTATAAATATATATATATGTTTATATTAAAATATTATAAAAAAAAGGAAATTTTCTATAAAAAATTAAAAAAAAACATATATATTATTAATATAAAAATAGGAAATGAAGGTAAATAAAAAAAAAAATAATAAAATAATAATAAAATAATTAGAAAATCAAATAAACAAAATTTTCATATTATCCTAATAATATTTATTTATAAATTACATAATTCATAACAAATTTTAGGAAAATAAAACAAATATATATAAATATATATTTATTTGATGTAATGTTATATATATTCTTGTTTTAAATTATTAGAATAAACAGAAATAATTATTATTTCATGGAAATAATATAAAAATATTATTATTTTTTTAATTATTTAGTAGTATTATTTTGTCGTTATTTTTTCATTTATTATATTTTCCCTATAGTATATACTATGATATATATTTACTCTAGTATGAAGAATAAAGTTAATGTAAAATATTACTACACTACATGCAGATTTATGTACACTAAAACAAAAAAAATATATTATTTTAACGGATTATTCATAAACACGTTAAGGCAAAAAGGTAAAAGAAAAAAAATAACAAGAAAGATACAAACGGAGAATTAATATATATAAAGAATATAAAAAATATGCATGTATTCTTCAAAAAAAAAAAAAAAAAAAAAAGAAGAAAAAAAAATTATACATTATAAATAAGTTCCTATAGTAAAACAATTATATTTAAAAAAAAAAAAAATAAATAAATAATACATAAAATTAAAATATTATATTTAAATACAACTAAATAACATATATAATTTTTTTTAAGTATTAATTTTTTTCTTTTTTTTTTCTCCTCTTTATATTAGAAGGGTTAATATGTATATATATATATATATTTATTTATTTCGTATTATTTCTTTTTTTTTTAAATACTAAAAATAGTAGGAGTCATTTAATTTTAAAGCAATAATAAAATACATAAATTTATTATGTAACAGTTTATTTATATATTAATTTTAAAATATTAAAAAAATATATATTTTTATAATAAAAAATTATCATATCCTATTTAAAAAAAAATGATACAATTAGTAATTTTACTTATATATATATAAAAAATATATATATATTTATTAATATATTATTTTATTTTAACTCTAGTAGTTATATAGTTTTACTTATTTTTTATAGAATATAATTAAAGAAAAATTGATTCTAATTTTATATAAATTATTAACTTTTATATATTTTGTATGTATATATATTTCTTATATAGTTTGTATAAAATAATATATTACTTAATTTAATGCAAATTAAAATATAATTATATATATATATATATATATATATATATATATATATATATATAATGTGTATTATATATTTATTTAATATATGAATAAAATATAATATATACTTTTTTATTATTTATAAAATATGTTTACTATCTAATTTTTATAATTATCTTTATATTATAATATTAAAGTTCCTTAAATTTTATTCTATGTAGTTTCCCCCTTTTTTCATATAAAATTTCGGTATTCCAATTTAATACACTTAAAATTTTTTTTTTTTTTTTTTTTTTTTTTATACACACATTTACATTCAAAAATATATATCATATATATATGGTAAACATTTCTAATAAAAAAGAAAAAAAGAAAAAAAGAAATAAATACAAATAAGAAAAATAAAATAAAAAAAAGAAAAATATAAACATAAAAAAGATAAAATAAAATATATATATATATATATATATATATATATTTCATTTTTAATACCAATATTTAAAAAAAAAAAAAAAAAAAAAAATTTAATTAAAAAGTATAAATTTGTATAACTGTGTAAATTCAATTTATTCTTCTTTTTAATAAAAACATAATATATATATATATATATATATATCAATATTTTCAAAGTTTATAATTAATAATGAATTACATATATTTTATTCATTAAGCATTTTAAAAATTAGGTATCAAATGCCTTTTTAAAGTCATTACTATTTATTTTGGAATAAACAAATACAGTATATTCAATATACAAAATAATATGAATTATATGTACAATTGTTATTAGAAAAAATGTAATATATATATATATATATATATATGTCGAAATTTTAATTAAAAAAATTAAGTGTTTCTTTATATTCTTTGAAAGAAAAAAAAAAATTATTTAAATATAGTTTTATTATTCTTATGTACAAAGTATTATAAATAATATATATATATATATATATATATATATATATATATATATATTAATGAAAAAATTATAATACACTCTATAACCTTAATTCATATATGAAGCTTACCATTTCGAAAAAACATTTAAAAAAAAATTTTAAATACATAATGAAATTTCACTAATAGGAACATTCTATCTGTCTATATATATATATATATATATATATATATATATATATTACAAACATTTTTATATAAACTTCATATATAATAATAATAAAACGAATATACAAATTTCTAATTGTACAAAATATATTAAAATAATCTCTACATTTTTGCACAAATTGAACTAAAGATGAATAATAAGGCAACAAAATTATCATATTCACATATATATATATATATATATATATATATTTAGTAATAAATTTATGTATATAATTTTTCTACTTAAACTAATTTAAAAAAAAAAAAACATTTTAGAAAACAATAAAAATGGAGAATTTACAAATTATTATTTTTTTTATTTTTGTAAATTTTAACATTGAACATATTTAATTAAATTAAATATATAAATAAGTGTTTATATATTTATTTTGTAACATTGCTCATGCTATTTTCTAAAGATATCCTACATTTAATAAACGTATCCACAGTAAATTTTGTCCATGAATGCTTTATCATATTAAGAAGTATAACAAATTGTTCACGACTAGATGATTCACTATATATATAATTATATATTAAATTATAATCTTCATGCTCCTTTATTAATAATTCATCTGTAACATGACCACAACAACTCCACCATTTCTTCATTTTAACCTTAAATGGTAAATTATATTCATGAGCTAATTTCGCACATACATTCCATAAAGAATTTTTCATTTTATTAAATTTATCTCTCAAAAGAGAATGAGTATAATGCCATATTAAATACATTTCTTTCTTCTCTAACATTTCTGGTAATTCTATTACCATTCTTTCTAATTCATCTTCTGTAACTTTTCTATTTAATTCTGAAGTTTTCAATCCGAATGGTAAGGGTTCACAATCAGAATCATTGGAATTTTCTTGATCAGTTGATGTATTGTCATTTTTATCTACAGGTTCTGGTTGATTTATATCATCACACTTATCACATTTTTTATTATCTGATTCTTGGCTCATATTATGTTCTTCATTTTTATTCGAACTAAATATATCTTTTCCTGATTCAGATTCCTTCTCATATCCCTCAGCAAAATTTCTTGAATTTCGTTTATATAAATGTGATTCAGAAATTAAAGAAACATTGCTTACTAGTAAATTCTATAAATATCATAAAAATATAATTAATAGGTATAAATTAATGCACATATGTACATATATATATATATATATATATATATATATATATATATATATGTATGTATTTATTTATTTATATATATTCTTTATTGTCTTTTTCTTTTTTTTCTTTTAACATACCTGAATTAATATAAGTAAAAGAAAAGCAACCGATAATTTCATAAATTTACTTAAAACGATATAACCCAAAAATGTTCTACATTTAATTTCCCCTTTTCTATTACTTAAAAATAACATGCAAACATCTTTACATGTAACATCATAATTTCTTGTGTCATTAACACTCTGTCCCTTTTTGTATAGCCACATAACTACCTTCAATTGCTATAAAAATTATATATTTAGATAATAAGAACATGAAATGAATATATAAATAAATATATATATATATATATATATATATATATATATATATATCCTATATGTAATCTTATATTTATTTTAAAATGTTCATTTTTTTATTCCTTTTTGTTATTTTTTTCTGTCCTTTTTTTTTTTTTTTTTTTTTTTTTACATAAGAAATTATATTTAAAAAATAAAAAATTACATTACACGATTAATGTTCTACATTGAAAAATTAATTTTTTTTTTAATATATATATATATATATATATTTATTTATTTATTTATTTTTATACAACCAAATAAAATAAATTTTATAAAAATATAAATACCTATTGATAATTATAAATATATTTTTTTTAATTTTATAAATTAATTATCTAGCCTCCTGAATTTTATAATATGACAAAAAATTATATTAAAAACAAACTTAAAATAAAATTAATATTTTAAAATATAATGAAACCATTTTATAATTATACTTCTGACATATGAGAACCCACAATTAAGAACAAAAAGTTTTTTTTTTTTTTTTTTTTTTTTTTTTTTTTATCATTTCTTTAACTCATTCATAGTTATATTATTAATTAAATAGAATAGAAAATATATTATATAATATATATTTTTTTATAAAAGTTATTATATTACTTACATAAATATATATATTTAAATAATGTTTTATAATATCATAAATGGTTCCACATATAGGATCATACTTATTTTATATATTAAGAGAGTTTTATAATTTACATTTGACAAAAATTATATCTTATAATTAAACATATTTTTCTTTTTTTTCTTTTTATTTCAGATGAATGCTCATATATTAATATAAACTATACTTTTTAAATTGTTATCTCATTATATTTTAAAACATATTTTTAAGACCACATAATAGTTACATGCATATGACAATATATATGTATGTATATATATATATATAAATATATGGTTTTATTTTTTAACAGTTATTTTTTTTTCAACAAATGTTTAATAAAATTAAATTTATAAAATTGTGTCCATTTTAGAATTTATGCATTCATAATATATATATATATATATATATATATATATATATATATATATATATAATCATTTATTTTTGAATTTATTTATATTATAATTTTCTTTTTAGATAATTTAAAATGAGTCATATAAAGTTTTATTTACTAAAATAAAAAACATGTGAAAATAAGAGTTAAAAAAGTATGTAATAGAAAAATAAAAAAACAAAAACAAACTTAAATATAAAATAATTAATAATAAATATAAAAAAGAAAAACTAGTTTTTCAAAAAAAAAAAAAAAAAAAATATAAAATGAAAATATTATATATATATATATATATATTATATACATATGAAAAATGAAACATGTTAAAAAAATATAAAAAAAATTAAATAAATACATATATAATATATATATATATATATATATATATTATACGTACATAAAACTTTTTAAACAAATAAAATTTAATTATGAATAATTTTATTTTATTAAATGTGTAGAATTTTTAATTAATTAAACAAAAAAGGAAAGGCTAGAAAATAGATATAAAATATTAAAATATTTATAAACAAATAGTACAAATCTATACATATACATATATATGTGTTAAAAAGAAAAAACACTTATGGGATTTGTATATTTAAAATGTTATCTTGTTCCTTAAGTGCTTCATTTCTTCGTTGTTTATTTTTCATTAACATATTTCTCAATAAAATAGCCCATTTAAACATAGCGTGAATCAAATTAAATGTATATAACATTACATACGTTTTTGCATATCCATATTTATAAACCATAATTGGAGGAATGAAAGGTAAAATAAAAGGTAATGCTCTTGAAGATTGTTCAATAATTATTTCTAATATATCAAAAGCTTTTTGTAATTGTAAATTCAATTTACCTGATTTATCCCCACAAATTTTTGATAATCCCAATAATTTTTTAACTTTATGAATTCCTTTCGATTTTCGTTTATCGTTTCTATCACTTTTCGTATTATTATCTTCATTTGAAGAATTTACATCATTTTCTGAACCATTCAGTGAATCACCATCACCTTTTTCAGAATCTCCTTTAGTTATATTTGCAGGTAAAGGTAATTCATTTTTAAAAACCGTACCTAAGGAATCATTATTTATCATATCTCTTATAGCACTTATTCTTTTTTTCATTTCTGCTAACGATCTATTATATCTTATATTAAAATAATGCTCATTATCATTTCCAAAATTTTTATTAATATGCTTTCCGATATAACCCTAAAATTTAAAATAAAAAAAAAAAAAAAAAAAAATTAAAAAACAAACATATAAATGTATAAACGTATACATATTTAATAATATAAATATTCAAACAGATAAATATATAAACAGATACATTGTCTAAACATATAATTCTTATAAATATATGTTAAAATGTATATATTTATAATAATTAATAAGATAAGTCCCTTTATTTATTTATTATTTTTTTTTTTTTATACAAATGTCTTACATTATTATTAGAAAATTGCAATATACATATAAAAATTGTTAACATAAAAAGTTTTAATGATAAAGGATATATATTTTTTTCTTCTTCATCTTTGGAATATTCATATTTCTTATTTGAAAAAAATAGATTATATGATTTGCTAAAAAAATTATCATTTATTTCTCTTTTCCTATATCCTACATATCTACTCATATGTGCGTTGTAAATTTTCCTATTATCTTTATTGAGCATCTTCTAGTTTAATATTTCAATTAAAAAATACATATAAATATAATAATATTACAAAAAAATTAACAATATATATATATGTTATATCTAATGATATACTTAATAACAAATTCTTAATGGGAAAAATAAAAATTATAGAATAAAAAAAAATAAATATTAATAAAAACTAAAACAAAACAAAGTAATATTAATATAAATAGTTAAATCAAAAATGTTAAATATATATATATATATATATATATATATATTATTCGGTTAAACAAAATTATATATTTAGTCTTATTATATAAGATATACTTATACTTACAATAAATTCAAATTAATCTTTTAAATATATATATATATGATAAATATAAAAAATACATATTTATATCTTATTCTACAATACGGAAAAATACAAAATATATATATACATAAATGTATAATATAAAAAACATGTCATTTTATATTTAATTTATTATAAAATATAAAACTTATATCTCTATCATTTTTCAAATTACAAAATTTATATATATTTTTCTTTTTTTAATGTATTTCATCATAATATTTATAAATAAATTATATTTGATATATATATTTTTTTTCGTAATAAATAATTATAAACAAAACAAAGGAATTTAATTAAAAAAAAAAATCATATAAAATAAAATAAGTCTTTTTTATAATATTTATATATAATATAATATTTGTATATAAAATTTTATACCATTAAAAATTATTTAGTATGAATAGATAAATAAAACAAAAATAAAAAATAAATAAAATTAAATTGAATTAAATATTTTTCTAATTTTCAATTGACATATAAAATAAATATATATATAATATATATTTATTTATATTTTATTTATTATATCAAATAAATAAATAAGGAAATAGTAATTTTTTTTTTTTTTTCATGATAAATATATATAATAGTAAGGTAAATATATATATATTAAATAATATGTATTCTGTTGAGTATTCCCTATTTTTTTTTTTTTTTTAGAATTAGGATTAAGGACAAAAAAAGAAATTATTCCTTTTTTCTAAAATAATTTTATTTTAATATATATTATATAGTATTATATATATATAAAATATGTATAGAATAATATATAAATATACAATTTTTTTTTTTTTTTTCTGTATTCTCTTTTTTTTTTTATTTAATTATATATTTTTCCATAAATAAATAAATGAAAAAAAAGAAAAAATATATTATGTTAAAAATGGATAGAAAAAACAAAATTTATATAGAAAAAAACAATATAAATAATAATATTAATATATATCTTTTTTAAATGTATCAAAAATAAAGAAATAATTATTAAAAAAAAAAAAAAAATACAATACATCAAAAATTAAGTAAATTAACCTACCCTACATGCATATTTTCTTTTCTTTATAAATTTAAAAAAAATATATTGTATATTAGAAAAATAACAATTTATATAATATATTTTCAAAGTCCCATAACGATTTAAAAAATTAAAAAATTAAAATTGTATAATTTTATATATATGCAAATATAAAATTATGATATATAATATTAATATAATATAAATAATATTAAGAATAAAAATAACTTGATATTCTGAATACAATTTTTTTTTTTTTTCATTATGATAAAAAATATAATAATAATCAAAATATTAAAACCAAATTAAAGAAAAAAAAAAAAATATATATAAAATAATAAAAAAAAGGGGTACAAAGAAACAAATATAAACAAGAAATAAAAAAAAATATATATATATATATATATATAATAATTTCTTTCTTTCTTTTCTGTTGTTTGGAGTACAACCAATCATATAATATTTTTTCAAAAAATATGTATTTTATTAATAGAGAATTGTGCTTTTTTTTATTTTTAAAAATTGTACCACATTAGAAAAAAATAATACCAGCAGTAATATAAATAGTAAATATAAAATTTTTTATATAATACATATTAAGTAAATAAAGACCATATTATAATTATTAAAAAAAAAAAAAAAATTATAACAAGAAAAAATAATAAAATGTTGATCTATTAATTGGTTCAGTCGTAAATACAATTCTATTTATAAAAAACAGAGAAACATTTAAAATTTTATGAGGTAAACAAAATATTCATTTAATTAAAATAATATATATATATATATATATATATTATATATGTATACATTTTAATTAAGAAATTATTATATTTTTCTTTTTTAATAATAAAATAAACATTGAAAAAATGTAACTTTTATAGTGAACACTATTGAAATTATATTCAGGGATCCATTCTTCCTAATTATATTTTGTCTGTTTTTCTCTTTTTTTTTTTAATGTACCACATGATATATATTCATATATCCAGTAATTCTATTTATGATCATTATTATTATTATTATATTACTATTCTATACATAATATTATTAGGAACCTTATTATTAAGCTATTTTCAGGATTAAATAATAAAATGGTGTTTTACCATTCCATTAAAAATAAGGAGAAAATAATTTAATCAGTACCTTTTACTATAAAAATATTAAACATAAAACAACTTTAATATATTATTTAATATTATTCTATGTATATAAAATAATATATATATATATATATATATATATATTATCATTTATAGTTATAGTAATAGTTATATATATTTTTTTCTTATATCAATATATTAATGAAATTTTTATATCATTATTATTTATATATATATTTTAATTTACTATATATAAAAAAATAATAATATGTAAAAAAAAAAAAATAAAAAATAAATGATAGAATTCAAATATTGCTCAACACATAAATTAATTTCTACAAAAATAAAATATATAAATTAGTATATATATATATATATATATATATACATTATTTTTTTCTTCCTACTTTACATTTATACTTAAAAAATATAATCAAAAATAAATGTTTAAACATTCCTGTAATCATTTTACAAGAAGTGTTCATTATATATATATATATATATATATATATATAAAGTAAAAAAATTATGTGTTCTTATAGTAACGTTTAAATTTAAATAATTCTAAAATTAATAATTTCTTAAATTAGTTCTAATAAAAAAAAAAAAAAAAAAAAAAAAAAAAAATTTATAATAAATTATATAAATAATTTAATTAAATATTTAATTTATATACAAATATATATAGGAATAATTAGAATCCATATAATAACATAATTAGAACCATCTATACGTATAATACATATCATGTTTTCCCCCCCCCCCCTTTTTTTTTTTTTTTTTTTTTTTATTGTTAAAATAACATAATGGCTGATTTATTTTATAAAAGTTAACTTTTCTTTTTAATAGTGGAATTAAAAAAATAATAATAAAAGAATAAATATAATGTCATATGATAAGTATTCATTAAATGTACGTTGTGTGTATTGGAAGAACCACATAAATATACATATATATAATATATGTATATCTAAAAACCTTTTAAGATTTTTTTAAAAAAGAAAAAATGTATATTTCATTAAATATGGGTTTTCATAATGATATAGATAGAAAAAAAAAATGTAAAAAACAATTGTGTAATTTCTTTTTTTTTTTTACAACATTTTTATATATTCAAACATGGAACCTAGATGATATAGATAAAAGAAAAAAAATATTTAAAAATTATATATATTCAATACTTTTATTAATTTTAGTAAGGAGAAATGGTTATTCCTACAATGATGAGTAAACTGAATAAATAAAAAATGATTACATGATGTATATTAATTTATCATGAAATATTTATACATATATACATACATACATACATACATACATATATATATATATATATATATATATATATATATTATTTGAACATGTAGTTAATTTTATTTATTCATAAAAAGAATATATATACCATAATAATTATAATATACATAGTATTATGTTACATGTTCTTTTGCAGCTTTTATGTGAATAAAAGTCCAAAAAGTATTACAAGAGAAAAAAAATATATGTGTCAAAGAATAATTGTTGAAAGAGAAGATGTTATATGGAAACAAGATTTCGAAATAACATTAAACCAAAGTAGTTATGAGAAATTAGGTTTACCTTTTGAAAAAAAAATACCATATTCTAAACGTGGAAAAGAAATTAAAAAACTTTATGATTTAACTGAAAGAGTAACAGAAATATGGAAAGAATTATTAGAACAAATGGAAGTTAAATATTTGATTAAAACTCATCATATGAATCATAAATGGAGAGATTTTATGTGGGAAAGTAAATGGGCACTTTATTTAGAACATGTATATAAATATATTAATGATAAATTAAATGAACCACATGTATCTATTGTTGAAAAAGAAGTTTTTATTCAGAAATGGTTTAATAATACTTCTCATGATTTTAATTATTTTATAAATTTTGTTTTTGAAAGATGGAAACATAAGGTAAAAAGCGCGTGCGAAAAATATGAAGGTAAAAAATATCCTTCAGAAGATAATTTCTTCAAAAAAAGAATACTCAAATTTTTCAAAAAAAAATAAATATATTAAAACTCCATATTTTCATATAACACCTATATATAATAATTCAATTAATCAATTTATTAAATAATCTATTCTTAATTAATTATTTTAATTAATATAGATAATTAATAAGTCAACAAACGCAAAATATGCCTCTTCTTATGCATACCATATGAAAAGTAGAAAAAAAAGAAAAATATACACATTGAGTAAAAAAACATAAATATATAAATATAAATATATATATATATATTTGTTTATTTATTTATAATACAACAGAAAAAAAAAATATATCAATATATTCTTTTAAGCAAATATTATATTAGAAAAATTTTGAACGTATAACAAGACATCCACTCAATTTATTAAACATATTATTCTTCTTGTATATATAAATTTTATAAATATTTTAAAATTAAAATATTATATATTATTTTACAAAATACTTACACTCCTTTATATTCCGGAATATAAAATATTTTATTACATTCACAAAGAACTTTACACCAAATATAAAAAAAAAAAAAAAAAAAAAATACAAATTATAATATTTTATATATATATAATCTTAAATTTTTTTTTTTTTTTTTTTTTTTTTTTTACTCTTCCTTTATTATTTCAAAATATATAAATAATAATTATATTAATAAACAAATCAACATGTTTTACATAATATATCATAAAATTTTATATCACATTTGTTCCTTTTTATTTTTTTTTTCTTTATTTGTTTCTTTGTTTTCTTTATATGTTTATTTATTACCTTTTTGTTTCTTTTTCATAATAAATATAACATAAACCATTTATCTAATACCCATATATATATAATCCTTATATATAATATATATATATTATTTCAAAAAATTAATACATTCTTATTAATGAATTTTAACATATATACATTTTAAATTCAATGAAAAACATATTAACAAAAAAATTAAAAAAAAAAAAAAGAAAAGAAAAAAGGAAATAAAATTAAATAAAATGAAATGAATGAATTGATTAATATAAATATTAAATTCTTTCCTAATAGAAATAGTCATTTTTTCCCCCCCTCCTTTTTCAATAAAAGGATATATATATATTATACAATATAATATATTTAAATAATAATATAATATAAAACATATATATAGTAATATATTAAATAAAACACTTCTGTAATATTATATATATATATATACAATTTATAGTATGCAAAAAAAAGATCAAATGTAATATGTATACAATATATATATTATATATATATATTTCTTTTTATCCCATTCATAATAATTTCCAATAATTTTACATGTTAATCAAAAGGAAAAAGGTAT
This sequence comes from Plasmodium sp. gorilla clade G2, assembly GCF_900097015.1. NCBI lineage: Eukaryota > Apicomplexa > Aconoidasida > Haemosporida > Plasmodiidae > Plasmodium > Plasmodium adleri (nom. inval.). The sequence goes on from NC_041694.1 coordinate 51,255, forward strand.
CTATATAATATATTATATGTATATACATATTTATTTATTTATTAAATTAATTTGTTTTTTTATTATATTTTGTTTTATTTATATATATAGGTAGATGTGGTACTTATGATTAAAAATATATTTCAAAAAGAATATTTTTTTTTTGGGTACTTTATTATTGTACACCTTAAAGAGAAAAAACATAACCATTTCATTTATAAAAAGTATTAGTTATGATATATATATTATATGTATTAGGAAGAAAATATATTTAGTGATATACACATGCAATTTATATAAATTTTTATATTATAAATAACAATTTTAAAAAGTTCCTAAATAAGTGTATACGTTCTTATATATAATATATCTGTGATATCTTTAATCTTTTGAGTTTTTTTTTTTAAAAGATAAGTTTTTAAAAAAGATAAACCTTTAGTATTAATATATAAAATATCATGTAGTACTTAAAAAAATAAATAAAAAATAAGTAATCCAAATGGAGAAAATAAAAAAGTGGTATGTAATACTACCTAAAAAAGAGAAAAAAAAATAGAAAAAAAAAAAAAAAGAAAAAAAAAAAAAGAAAGAAAAGTACATGTAATATATATATATATATATATATATTATGTTTTTAATGTTTTATTTTGTTCTTGTTATCTTTTCTTAATATATAATACTGAAATATACATATATGTATATGTATTATGTATTATGTATATATATATATATATAAGTTTAAGTTTAAGTTTAAAAACATATGTATTTTTAATTTTTATATGTTAGAATTTAATTATTATATATATATATAAGATGGTTCGTTTTTATATAATTAATCGCATACCTTTAATTTAATATAAATATAAACATATATATATATGTATATATGAATATAGAATTTGTTAAGTATATTTAATTCATTTTATTTTTATTAATTTAAAAATAATAATAATAAGAGAATGTTAAGGAAATATATAATATTAATATATATCGGTGTAATTCTAAATTTCATAAATAAAAATAATGTAGGGTCTGTTCCAGAGCCCTTTTCATTACAAAATGAAGATTCTATAAAAGAAGGAAAATATACATATACGGATAATTTGCTTTGGGGAGAATCAAATATAAATACACCTCAAACACTATCACAAGAAAATGAAGTAATAAATAACGAAACAATAGATACAATAATAGAATTGGATTCTTATTTTCCAGGTACCATAAATGAGGAATTTCCTCATAGTATTCAAATAACCAATGAAGAAAATAAAGAAGATAAACAAAATAAAGAAGATGAACTAAATAATGAAGATAAGCAAAATAAAGAAGATGAACTATATAATGAAGATAAACCAAATAAAGAAGATGGACTAAATAATGAAGATAAACCAAATAAAGAAGATGAATTAAATAAAGAAGATAAACCAAATAAAGAAGATGAATTAAATAAAGAAGATAAACCAAATAATGAAGATAAACCAAATAATGAAGATAAACCAAATAATGAAGATAAACCAAATAATGAAGATAAACCAAATAATGAAGATAAACCAAATAATGAAGATAAACCAAATAAAGAAGATGAACTAAATAATGAAGATAAACCAAATAATGAAGATAAACCAAATAATGAAGATAAACCAAGTAATGAAGATAAACCAAATAATGAAGATAAACCAAATAAAGAACATGAACTAAATAATGAAGATAAACAAAATAAAGAACATGAACCAAATAAAGAAAATGAACCAAATAAACCAAGCACACATAAAATAAATATAGAAAGTAATACATTATCTGGAAAAAATGAACGACATAATAAAAATATCCCCAAATCATTACAAAAAACAACAAAATCTGTCAAACAAGAAAATAATAACTTTACACGTAGATATCCAGAAGTAGCGAAAATAGATTTTGGTCCCATAACAAAAGTATTGGATGAAGAAAGTGATTATAGTAGTGATGATTTAGAAGATCAACTATATTATGGTTATGAAGGATTAGAACATGAGATGAATGAAACAGATTTTCATATAGAAGGTCTATCAGCATATGGTGATATTATGTATGATATAAATGATGTGGATAAAGAACTTGATATAAACGAAGAAAAAAAAACTACAAACACTACGGACAAGAACAAAAAAAAGAGAAATAAGAAATCTTCTAGAAAAAGAAGAACGAAACAAAATAATAAATATAAGAAGGAAGACGAAAATATAGAAATTCATATACCTCAAAGAATTTATAAACAAGAAAAAATCGAGATATTAGATAAAAATGAAAAAGAAATAAAATACCATAATAATGTTAAAGAAGAACAGGAAGTAAAGGAACAAGAAAAGGAAGTAAAGGAACAAGAAAAGGAAGTAAAGGAACAAGAACATGAAGTAAAGGAACAAGAACATGAAGTAAAGGAACAAGAACATGAAGTAAAGGAACAAGAACATGAAGTAAAGGAACAAGAACATGAAGTAAAGGAACAAGAACATGAAGTAAAGGAACAAGAACATGAAGTAAAGGAACAAGAACATGAAGTAAAGGAACAAGAACATGAAGTAAAGGAACAAGAAAAGGAAGTAAAGGAACAAGAACATGAAGTAAAGGAACAAGAAAAGGAAGTAAAGGAACAAGAAAAGGAAGTAAAGGAACAAGAAAAGGAAGTAAAGGAACAAGAAACGGAAGTAAAGGAACAAGAAACGGAAGTAAAGGAACAAGAAACGGAAGTAAAGGAACAAGAAAAGGAAGTAAAGGAACAAGAAAAGGAAGTAAAGGAACAAGAAAAGGAAGTAAAGGAACAAGAAAAGGAAGTAAAGGAACAAGAAAAGGAAGTAAAGGAACAAGAAAAGGAAGTAAAGGAACAAGAAAAGGAAGTAAAGGAACAAGAAAAGGAAGTAAAGGAACAAGAAAAGGATGTGAAAGAACAAGAAAAGGATGTGAAAGAACAAGAAAAGGATGTGAAAGAACAAGAAAAGGATGTGAAAGAACAAGAAAAGGATGTGAAAGAACAAGAAAAAGGGGGAATAAAAAAAACAGATATTACTAAAATAACAGAAATAAAAATTGGGAAAGAAAAGAAAGACGACGAAGAAGAAGACGATGAGGGAACAGATGATGAAGACGACGAAGAAGGAACAGATGATGAAGACGACGAAGAGGGAACAGATAATGAAGACGACGAAGATGAAACAGATGATGAAGACGACAATGAGGGAACAGATGATGAAGAAGGCGAAGAGGGAACAGATGATGAAAACGACGAAGAAGAAACTGAAGTAGACGAAAAAGAAGAAACAGAAGTAAACAAAAAAGAAGAAACAGAAGTAAACAAAAAAGAAGAAACTGAAGTAGATGAAAAAAAAGAAACAGAAAAAGACGAAGAAATAACAGAAGAAGATGAAGAAGAAACCGAAGAAGATGAAGAAGAAACCGAAGAAGATGAAGACGAAACAGAAGAAGATGAAGAAGAAACAGAAGAAGATGAAGACGAAACAGAAGAAGACGAAGAAGAAGGAGAAGAAGAAGACGAAGAAGAAACAGAAGACGAAGAAGATGACAAAAAAGAGGAAGAAGAAGTAAAAGAAGACGACAAAAAAGAGGAAGATGAAAAGAAAACAAAAGAAAGAAAAAAAAAAAGAAAACAGAAACAAAAAAATGATAAGCATGAAGGAAGAAGAAAAAATAAAATGAAACATGATGACTATGATGAATGTTTGAAAACGCAAAATTATTATCCACGTGATATGGCATTTGAACAACAACAATATTTCCCACATAATATTCCATTAGAACAACCATATCATCACCCACATCATACTATAAATCACCAACAAAATCATCATACACATCATACTATAAATCACCAACAAAATCATCACACACATCATACTATAAATCACCAACAAAATCATCACCCACATCATATTATGAATCACCAACAAAATCATCACCCACATCATATTATGAATCACCAACAAAATCATCACCCACATCATATTATGAATCACCAACAAAATCATCACCCACATCATATTATGAATCACCAACAAAACCATCACCTACATCATATAATAAATCACCAACAAAACCATCACCCACATCATATAATAAATCACCAACAAAATAACCACCCACATCATATTATAAATCAACAACAGAATCATCACGCACATCATATTATAAATCACCAACAAAATAACCACCCACATCATATTATAAATCACCAACAAAATCATCACACACATCATACTATAAATCACCAACAAAATCATCACCCACATCATATTATGAATCACCAACAAAATCATCACCCACATCATATTATAAATGAACAACAAAATAACCACCCACATCATATTATAAATGAACAACAAAATAACCACCCACATCATATTATAAATGAACAACAAAATAACCACCCACATCATATTATAAATGAACAACAAAATCATCACCCACATCATATCATAAATGAAGAAAAAAATCCTAATCAACGTCGTAAATCAAAGAAACAACCATATGATCATGTTAATTACACCTCAAGACAGGATCATGGACCTCAAAATAATAGCGTTGTAAAAGAACATGAAGGTAATATTCATGACATGGCAAATGGACAATACGAATCACAAGATATGAATAAGAATAAAAAAAAACATAAGAATTGTAAAAATCGAAAATCTAGAAAAGAAAAAAAACGTCCTATAAATGATAATTCATCAGGAGAATCGATTAAACATGTATATAATAAATGGCCTCAAAAACCTGGCCGTCATACAAATAATGCTTCATTCGAAAAACAAAATAGTCATGAATATAATGTGAATATACAAGATGGACAGGTGCCTGTATATTTTAAATATGAAGATATGTTAAGAGTAGATAAATCATTTTTTACAACTGTCAATAACATTTGTGAAATCGAATTTATTTCTACAAAAAATTATTTAATGACAATAATTGATAACGACGAATCAAAACATAATTCTTTAAATGATAATGATGCAATATTAAAAGAAATAAATAAAACTCAAAATAATTTTATTAATTTTCAATTACCATTAGAAATTACAGTACCAATGGCTCTTCGTATAAGTGAACGTTTACGTGCCTTTATTTTTGATAAAGATTTAACACCCTATTATATAAAACAATTAACAGATATATTTGAATTAGAAAAAGACGCATCAAAAATTTATTATTATTATCTTAAATGTCAAAATACGTCTGAAGATAAAAAAGGTTTATTTAAAAATTTAGATTCAATAAAATTATGCTATGATTCACAAATTGATAAAAATTTTGTTTATATACCCAAAGATAAAATACCTGGAGCTTTATCCCGTATATCCAACTTCGTTAATGATTTACTTTTTTTACTTCCAGAATTTAGTTAAAACACACCATTATAATGAATACGATATTATCCATAATTTATGAATTAACAAAATTTTGTGAAACAATATTATTTTTTTTTATTTTATCCTAATCAAGTTTTTTTTTTTTTTTTGTACAAGAACATAAATATTATATGTACAAAAAAAAGAAAAAAAAAAAAAAGGTATAAAATTATTAATAATATATATATATATATATATATATATATAACTTGATGTCTTTTCTTTTTTGATTACTTTTAAGATATATAATTTATTATATGTAATAATAAACATATGTATTTATAGTTTATATATATAATTATGTTACATACCTTATATTTATTTTTTATATCTTTGGAACTTTTATAGTTCAAAAGTGCAATATTATATTTTACACATATATATATATATATATATATATGTATGAATATAACTGTGTTTGATTTTTTTTATTTTTTTCCCTTTTGATTTATGCAATATATTGTATATATATATATATATATATATATTCATATTTTGTATGTTTGTTGTTACAGAGATATATATATATATATATATTTTTTCTTTCTTTAATTTATATAATTTTGATTTGTAATTAAATATAAAATTTATATCTATATTTAATTCTTTGTATAATTTTTATTTTATTTCTACATATATTTTTCTTTTTTGGAACTTTTATAATTCAATAATTTTATTATGTTAATATTTTTTTACTTGTAGCTTTTTATGTATATACTATTATTATAATTTATATAATTAAATAATGTAATGTATATATATATATGTATAATTTATGTTTCGCTTTTCATTATATATATATATATTTCATCTATAATGTAATTAAGCTTTAACATCTAATTAAATTATAGATTTCAAATAATTTAAGTTCAATATTTACATAGTCAATATGACTATATATAGTTTGATAATACACACTAATAATCTAATAATAATAAATAACTAATATCAAAAAGAAAATATCTTTCTTATTATATTTAGGTCTATAACCTTGCCTTATATAATAGTAAATAAATATATATATATATATATATATATATATAATCATATTAAAAAAAAAAAAAAAAAAAAAAAAAAAAACTTATAGTGTTATAATAGAATTATAATTTTATAATTTCTATATATAAAAAAAAAAATGATCACATATATAATCATTATTTAAGGATAACAATATATATTAAATATTTAATATTTTCAAAGTTTATTTATAATACACTAAAATACTTTTAATATAGAGTATACATTAAAAAAAAAATAAATATAACCTTGTATTCGTTTTGGTTTTGCTTTTTTTACTATATTTTCATCATCCTAATTTTAAAAGAATTAAACCTTTTTCTTTTGAATTCATTACATTATTCCTTCATTTGATAAGAAAAAAAGATTTTTATCAAGCAAAATAATTTTATTTAAAAAAAGAAGAAATTTTCTTTCTTTAAGAACTACATGTGTAATTTATTCTATATATTTAAACCTTACAGTATTTTGACTATTATATGGTTATAAATAAATATAAATAAATAAATAAATAAATAAATATATATATATATATATATATATATATACATATATTTGTTTATTATCTTCCTTTTAGAATAAGGTACATATAAAGAAGAACACCTAATAAAATATGAGCCATATAAATTAATTTATTCTATATTATTCATATTATTCTAAGTATAGCGTAAATATTCCTAAATAAGTTTCTTTTGTTAATTCTATAATATTTTTTTTCATCTATATATTTATAGTATTAGCCAATTTTATATTTAATAAGCAAATGTAAAAAAGAAAAAAAATAACAAAAAAAATGTGTTCTGAAGTTATTATAAATTTAAACATATATAATATATATATATATAACTATTTATTTTTAGAAAACGCAGTACTTGAATATCTACATTTTTTTTTTATAAAAACAAAAAAAAAAAAAAAAAATACATTCACATACAATTAAAACCATCTAAAAAATATATATAATATTATATCCTTTATCCATAAAGACCTCATTAAATATATTAGGTGGATATAAAATTATACTTTAATTTTAAATATACATAAAACCAAAAAAAAATGTATGTTTTTTATATAATATAATGTTAATGCATAAGTTATATGAAAATTTTTATAAATTTTTGATACTCTTTTAAGTTAGTTCATTATTATTATATTTATTTTTAATACACAAAAGTAATTTTAAAACCTCACGATGTATAAAACATATTTATATTATATATATATATATATATATATATATGCTATATTACTATAATAAAGTACCCTTCACTTTATTTTTATATCTTATTTTTATGGCACTTATATTTAAAAAGAACTGTTCTATAACTAATATAAAAGGAATATAAAAACTTAATAAAAATCGCTGCTATATTATTATATATAAATATAATTTCTATAATACTATCACAAAATAATTGGATAAATTTTATTTTTTCATTATCTTCATAATATTGTAATCTTTAATTTTAAAGATGAATTTGAAACCTTTTTTTTTTTTTTTTTTTTTTTTTTTTTACATTTAATATTATGGCACCTAAACAAACATTCATTATTTAAATATATTATATATTATTATATATTATGATCTGACATGTTATAGTAAATATTATAATATTTATATATATTATAATTATTATTTTATAAAAATATATTTAATAAGTATTATATTATTTATATTGTATTATATTATATTAATAAATATATTTATATATATAACTTTTATTATTTACAGTTTAAATCATTGAATTTTTTTTAGCTACTTTTTAAAAGGCATTTTTTATTATATATTTAAAAAAAAAAAAAAGCATGCAAAAAAAACAATGAACCATAATAAATATATAAAATATAAAATATAGTTATTTTTAAGTAAGTAAATATTGTTCTATTGAATTAAAAATATATATCCAGTTATTTATTTCTCTTTTATTTTTTTTAGTTATATATATATATATATATATATATATAAATATATCATAAATATGTATATAAAATAGAGGTACCCCAAAAAAATGTTTTTACAAAAAAGGTATTTTATTTATAAATATCTATATTATTTTAAAAAAGAATAATGTTAAAAACTAACCAATGTTTATTTTTTTTAAATTATATCACCTTTTTATATAATTCTTATATATTTTTTATACCTTTTTTTTTATGAATAAACCGAAAAAAAAATATTTTTTTATAAGAAAATTATTATGTATATATTAAAATAATAAATATAAAATAATCATATTAAAAAAAATAACAAAAAAAAAAAACATAATAAATAATAATAATTAGTACATTATTTTTATTTTTTACTTCATCCACCTCCTATATTTTTATGTTGTTTTTTTTACATTTGTATTAATATAATACAAAACCCTATTAAAAAAAAAAAAAAAGAGAACAAATAGTTATTTTTTTTTAAAACAAATATTATTATTATATATAGAATATATTTTATTATATATATATTATATATAAAAATATATATTTAACTAAACTTTTTTTAAAAAAATAGTTTTTTATTTTTGCTTTTTGTTTTTGTTTTTGTTTTTGTTTATGTTTTGTTTTAGTTTTTTCTATTTTTAAAATTTTTTTAAAAAATATTTAAAATTTTTATTTTTTAATTATTTATTTTTTTTAAATTAAAAAAAAAAAAAATTAATTTTTTTAATTTTTAATTTTTTTTAAAATTTAGTAAAGAAATTTTTCTTTAGTAATTTTTAATATATAAATTTTTTTTTTTATAAAAATAAATAATCATTATTATTTTATCCTAGTTTTTATTGGATTATTATTAATACCAATATTATCATATCTCCCACCATTGATTTATTTATCAATAATTTATTTAATTTTATTTTATATTATTCAAAATGAAACTCTCCAAAATTTTATATTTCTTCGCAGCCCTCTTAGCTCTCAACTTTATTGCCCCAAGAGATTACAATACTATGGTAGAAGCAAAGGCAGGAAAAAAATTAACACCAGCAGAAATTAAAAAAAGAAACCAAAAAATAATGTTATACAGTTCTATAGCCTCAGCAGTTGCTTTACTTATTGGGGGTGCAGTTGGTTTAGGTATTCATTTAAATAAAAATAAAGGAGAAAAAAAAAAAGGTACTCCAGCAGCAAAAAAAACTGAAAACAAATCAGTAAACCCATCAATATCCAGTACCATGTACAGAGCTTAAATAATATAATAAAAGAAAACTAAATATACACATATATATTAAATAGATATGTATATATATAAAGAGAGAGAGAGAGAAAAAAAAAAAAAAAAAAACAAAAAACAAAAAAAAAAAAATTAATTTTTTTAATATCAAATATATATAGTATAAGAACCTTTTATTCTATATATTTTTCAGATATGTATTTAGTTTCTTTTTTTTCCTTTTTTTTTTTTTTTTTTTTTTTTTTTTCATTTATGATTTATATGGTCGATGCTTAGTACAACTTTGAGATTAGAAAATGGAATAATTCCATTTTTCTTTGTAACGAATGAGAAAATTATAAGTTGAATGAATGTATATATTAAAGATGGAAATACCATAATATTATACATATATATATATATATGTGTTTTTATCATTACTTATTTATATACCTGCATATTTTATTTTATTACATAGAAAAAAACTTTTTTTTTTTTTTTTTTTTTTAAATCATAAAAGTAAACTGAACCTTTTCTGTAATTATTAAGTATTTTATTTTCTTTCAATTATAAAGTATATATTAAAATATACGTTAGTTTTAAAACGGAATCATAATATTTAATGTGCGAAAAAAAAATAATATATATATTTAAAGATCCCACCATAAATAATATATATATATATTATAACATATAATATATATATGTGTACTTATTTATTTCACTCCTTGGGGTGTCTTTTGAAAGAACAAAACATTTTAGAATATATATGATGCGTTTTTTTATGAAAAGTTTTAATTTTTTTTTCAATTATGAAAAAAAAAAAAAATTTATTAAAAAGACAAATAAATATTAAATAAAAATATATATATATATATATATATATATATATATTATCATTATACGTAATATGGACGTATAAAAACAAATAATGTATAAGAAAAAATAAACATATATATATATATATAATATTAACAAAAAAATAAATAAACTAAAATGGAATAAAATAAAATAAAATAAAATAATAATAAAAAATATATATATATTTAATTAATTATTCAAATTATTTATAAAAATATTTCTCTTACAACACTACTATTTTATTATTGTTAAATTCCATATTCAGATAATTCAACAAATTTTGATTCAGAATAATTTATATTTTTCTTTACATATTTTATACTATCATATGTTAGTAAAAATATATTACTGTATTCATTCATTGATAAAACAATATGACCGTTTTCAACTGCAACGTAACAGTTAGCTAACATAATCGTATTGTCAACCTAAATATATGAACAAATAAACATATATATATATATATATATATGTACATTTATATTTATTCTATTTTTTCTTTTTTATAACTTACTTGAGAATACTCCTTATACTTCATACACAATTTCACATACACACACCCAGTCTCATCACCCATTAAAATGTATACAAAATTATCTACTTTAAAAAAATAATATAAAATAAATAAATAAATAATTCATATCAAAGGATTTAAGTATTAAATATATAAACTTTCTATTTACTTTTATTTATTTTTTTTTTTCTTACCATTATAATCATTTGACTCGATAACCTTCAGAACAATATTAAAAAGACTCATATAAGGTTTCATATCTTTACATTTTAAAAATGGTAAAGGAGGTAACCCATTTAAAGCTTTTAAATAGTTTAAACTATCTGATGCATATTCAAAACATTTTATATATGACATAGGATGTTTAGAGGAATTTATATTTGTTTTTTTTTTATCATTTTGTGTATATAAAATATTATTACTTTCAGTATTCATTTTATTTATATTAAAAGGATATTCAAAATTCATTGAACTAACGCAATGTTCATCTTCTCCTACAATTAAATTATTACTATTGCATTCATCAAAAGTATATACATTATCTACATATTTTGTATACTCATTATTTTTAAATATATCATTTGAAATATCAGACATATACATTTCATCATTTAAATTATTATCATTATTTAATTCCTCCTTCTTTTTCATAATATTGTTATTATATATTTCGCTTTTCTTCTGTACACATACGTCATTAGATTTAATATCATTACTACTTATACTCTTTTCTAATATATCACAAATTTCTTGTAATTCATTTTTATTACTTATAGAAAATGAATCATGTACACTTTTTATATCGTCATTATTATTGTTTATATATTCATTTGAAATATTATTATTTAAATCAATATTATCATCATTTAATGTTTCTTTATCATTTTTTATACTAGTACGCGATATAACCAATTCATGGTCTTCAATATTATTATCCATATATTTTTCTGAATATTCTGCAACTAATAAATCCTTTGTTTTTCTCTTTCCTTTATTATAAAATATTATATCACTGTTCTCTTCAAAATAATCAACATATTCATTATCTCTTTTTTCGTATTTTTCTCTTATATCTTGTGCTAATTCTTCACTTTCATTAACAGATATTTTGTGTTCTTTCAATAAATTTTCAGTATTATCATCACCATATATATTATCATCACCATCTATATTATCATCACCATCTAAATTATCATCACCATCTAAATTATCATCACCATATATATTATCATCACCATCTATATTATCATCACCATCTAAATTATCATCACCATCTAAATTATCATCACCATCTATATTATAATCACCATCTAAATTATCATCACCATCTAAATTATCATCACCATCTATATTATAATCACCATCTATATTATCATCACCATCTAAATTATCAACATCACATTTTTCAATGAGTGATTCATTTTTAAAATCATGTATTAATATATTCATATCATCATACGAATTATTTTTATTATTCATATGATATTTACCAAATTTAACTACCTCTCCTATTTCATCTATTTCTATTTCATTTTCATAATCATTATTATCTTCTCTCTTCAAAAATATGTTTTCACATTCAAAGGTTTCATTATTTTCATAAACAAAATCTTCTTCATTTATTTTTGGTACTTTCTCGTCAATTTCATAGGTTTCTTTATTTTCAAAATCAAAACTGTTGTTATTAATATTTCGTATTTTAACTTTGGAATCTTCATTCTCTTCTTTATTTTCATCAGCAATTAAAAAGAACTCTTCTACTTCTTTTTCCTCATCATAATTATCTTTTATTTTTTCTTCATGTATTTTCCACATCTCTTCATTATACTTTTCTCCTATTTCTACATCATATTTTTTTGGTACTTCTTCATACATTTCTTCAACCTCTTCAACAAAATGTTCTCTCATTTTTTCATCAAAATTTTCTTCTACCTCTTCAAAAAAACGATCTCTCATTTTTTCATCATATTTTTCTTCAACCTCTTCAAAACAATTTTCTCTCATTTTTTCTTCAAAATTTTCTTCAACCTCTTCAAAGAAATTTTCTCTCATTTTTTCATCAAAATTTTCTTCAACCTCTTCAAAGAAATTTTCTCTCATTTTTTCATCAAAATTTTCTTCAACCTCTTCAAAGAAATTTTCTCTCATTTTTTCATCATATTTTTCTTCAACCTCTTCAAAACAACTTTCTCTCATTCTTTCATCAAAATTGTCTTCAACCTCTTCAAAGAAATTTTCTCTCATTCTATCATCAAAATTTTCTTCAACCTCTTCAAAGAAACGTTCTCTCATTTTTTCATCATATTTTTCTACAACCTCTTCAAAAAAACGATCTCTCATTTTTTCATCATATTTTTCTTCAACCTCTTCAACAAAATGTTGTCTCATTTTTTCATCAAAATTTTCTTCAACCTCTTCAAAGAAATTTTCTCTCATTTTTTCATCAAAATTTTCTTCAACCTCTTCAAAGAAATTTTCTCTCATTTTTTCATCAAAATTTTCTTCTACATTTTCAAAAAAATTTTCTCTCATTTTCTCATCAAAATTGTCTTTTACATTTTCAAAAAAATTTTCTCTCATTTGTTCACTATATTTTTCTTCTATCACTGTTTCACAGTTCTCATCTATTTCTTCAAAATTATTTCGCGTTTTTTCATCATCATATTTTACTTCGGTCTCTTCGAAATGTTTTCTTCCTGTTTCTTCCTTATATGTTTTTTCGTCTGCTTTATCATAATTTTCTTCTACATCATAATTTTCTTCTACATCACACTTTTCTTCTACATCATAATTTTCTTCTACATCACACTTTTCTTCTACATCATAATTTTCTTCTACATCATAATTTTCTTCTACATCACACTTTTCTTCTACATCATAATTTTCTTCTACATCACACTTTTCTTCTACATCATAATTTTCTTCTACATCACACTTTTCTTCTACATCACACTTTTCTTCTACATCACACTTTTCTTCGATATCATAATTTTCTTCTACATCACACTTTTCTTCTACATCATAATTTTTTTCTATATCACACTTTTCTTCTACCATCCTTCTATCATTAATTTCATCCACATTTTTATACTTGTCATCCCAAAAGAAACGATTATTTTCAAAAAATTCTCTTGATTCATCCACAACCTTTTCATCATAATTTTCATTTTCATATGCATTCTTAGCTTCATACATTTCGTTCTTTTCAAAAATATTATGCTCATCAAATTTATTATCTAACCAAATATTTTTTGACATATCACAATTTTGAAAAAAATTCTTTCTTTCTTCTGAAAAATTGGAGAAAAGAGGATCGTCAACAGCTATATTTTCTAGGTTCTTTTTATTACTATCAAATACATTCTGATATTTTTCATTTCCATTATCTTGTTCCTTATTTAATGAACTAGGTATAATAAAATCAAATTCATCATTATTATTTTTATTCATAACCTCAAAATTGTTATATATTATATCCTCATTTATTGTTGTAGGTTCATAATCCTTTGAGTACACATTTTGTAATATATCCGAAAAATTATTTGTTTCAGTATTATTATTAACACAATAATCTTCACATTGATTACTTTCCATTTTCCTATTTATAAAAGATATATCTTTATCTTCTGACGATATATTATTTTCATTTATAAGAAACTTATTTTTTATAGAAAATATATCATCCTTATTATTATTTGACAATTCCTTATCACTCATTTCGTTATTTAAATTATATAAATTCTTCTCATTGTTATCATGTTTTAATTTTTCAAATGTATTAAATCTATCTATTGCTACATCATTTTCAATTTTCCCAAAATTCATATTATAATTATTTTTTAGAATAAACAAATCATTTGATATTACATCATTTTTATTATTATTTCCTTCATAAATATTCAAATTATCGTTAAATAAATTATCATTAGGTATTATATCACTTAATGTATTAAAATTTGTTTTATCTATTATTGTATCACATACGTTAATATTATCAATATGGTTCATTAATTCTTCTTCCTTTAGGTTTTTCTCATTTTCAAAAGAGGTATTAAATTGAAAGGAGCTAAAATTATTCTGATCTATTTTAAAAAAATCATCTGTATTATCATCATAATTTTCCATAGGTGAATCATTTACAAAAATGTTACTATTGCTAGAATGTATTATATTATTATTATTATTATTTGATGGATAAATATCATAATTTGTACAAACAGTTTTATCACTAGAATGTATTATATTATTATTTAATGATGTAATATCATTATTAATCGTAGAAAGATTTGTATCATTTAATATATATCCTTTTTCATTTATAAAATCATTTACTTTCATATAACATTGTTCTTCTTTTATTTCATTCAATTTATTTATCTCTTTATCATCAAATACAAAGAAAAAATTATCCTCCTCATTTTTAAAAACGTCATTATTCTTTTTATGTTCTTCAACTTTTTTCTTTTCATGTAAATTTAATGTTACATCCTTTTTTTCCAAATCTTCATTTTGCTCCCTTAATATATTATCAGATTTCCTTGACCCAGCAGTCAGTTTATTATACAAAAAAAACATATTCCTTCTACAACTAAATAATTATAATAAATATATGGGTTCATATATATAAATATATATGTGCAAATATATCTACAAAAAAATTGCTGTCACCAAACATTATTCTATTAACGTATTAATTACTTGTTCAATTTTTTAAAAACAAATTAATATAATAATATTAATATTATTTTAATAACATGTGTATATGTAGATATGCAAGATATTGTTAAAGCATTATATTAATTTCTTTTCTTTTCATTACATCATTTTAAAAAACAAAATAAATATAAATATATATAAATATAAATATAAATATATATATATATATATTATAAATATATTTTATTACAATAATAATACACAGGTATTTGTTTAATTCACTTTCAATATGCAATTCAACAATAATAATATTGTAAAGAATATCAACTTTTTAGAATTTCATAAATAAACAAATAAATAAGAAAAAATAAAATAAAAAAATAATAATAAAGAGATTATTTTTATATTATAATCCTTAAACAAATAATTCATACATATATATATATATATATAATATATTATGTATAAAAATTGACAATTATATGAAACACGAAAATTATTGTATATTTCATAATATAAATGTATTGAAATAAATGAACAAAAAAAACGTCCAATTTTGGAAAATCATTTTATATACATTTAAAAAATTTGTTCATGTAATAAGTGTTAATAAAATTATATTAGTTTTCCTTTTTTCATTTTTTTTTCGTAGATCGTAATAAAATATATATATATATATATACATATATAATAATTATATTAACCTTAAAAGGTTATAATATATATATTTTATATACGTATATATAATATATGCTTATGAGAACCCAAAACAATATTTCCTACTTATGTAATATTTTATTTATATCACATATTATGTGAAAAACATTTTTTCTATTATTCTTAAATATATATATTATAATATATTTATGCGTGGGAATTTTTTTAATACAATAAAAAAAATCTAAGCTGTAAAGCTTAAAAGTTTATTTGTGATTTTATTTAAAATATAATGAAAACATATATATATATATAATATATATATATATATATATTTTTATATATACAACTTCACACCATTTCATACATTTTCCTTTTTTTTTTTTTTTTTTTTCTTTAACAAAATGATATGGATTAATATATATTATTAATGCATACACATATAATACTAAGCCATACAGTACAAATTTTTATGAAGAAAAAAATATATATAACAAATAAAGAAGACTTAGAAAAGAAAAAATATATATATATATATATATATATATATATAACTTATTAATTCTAAAAAAATAAACAATAAAAAATGGCAAGCATATATTATAATGGAAACATATGAATTTGTATTCAATATTATTTAATTTATGTAAATACATTCTTAATATATTAAAATCAAGTTATATATTTAAATGAATAAATATGTAAGAGACTATAATTTTTAATATTACCTCAACTTTTTTTTGAAAATTTTAATGTACATCTTTTTTTTTTATTTCTTTAATATTTCATTTACCTTTATACATTACAAAAAATATATTTTATTATATAAATTAGAAGCATGTAAAACAAATATACTAACATATTATATAGAGGAAAAAATAAACAAATAAATAAATAGTACACATATATATTATATATATATATATATATATATATATATATATGTTCTTAAGAATGTTTTGAAAATATGTAATTGCGTACACATATATATGTATATATGCTATTTATCTTTTAAAAAATAAAAAGGTGTACTTTTTTTTTTTAATTCATTTATATATACACAATATATTTATATATATATATATATATATATATGTGTATATTTGCGCATATTATTCCATATTAATCATTTTTTGGATTATACAAAATGGTTCACCTAAGTAAAAGGAATAATATTAAAAGCTTCTTAAATTATTGCAAAGTTAAATATTTGAATCCTCTACTAATTAATAAAAATGAAGACATAGTAAAAGAAACGAACATTTTAAAAAATAACAACTTGTATAATAGAAAGGAATCAAATATCTTTATAGAAATATTAAAATCATCGTTTATAAAATTTAAAGGGCAAAAGATAAACGAAGAAATAAATAAACATAATAATATTATTAATAATAGCATTCTCAATAATAATCATAATATTTATCATGATACAAACAAAAAAAAAACACAACAATATGAAGAAAAACATAATGTATTTCATACAGAAAATATGTATAAAGACGTTTTATTATGTATGGATGTTTTACAATATGAAGAGGATAAAGTAAATAGTGAATTAAATTTATTACATTCTTATTTTAATAAAGAAAGAACAAATATTGATCCTTATACCTTATGTGAAAGTAAAATAAAAAATATTGATGAATATATATTTAATATTATTAAAACTAATTATAAAAACATTGATGAATTTATTACATATATTTATTTATATAAAGGAAAAAGATTTAGGGTTATCTTAAGTATCTTATTAAAAAATATATTACACCATATAGATAATGTTTCAAAATTTAAAACAAATTTTAAAAATAGAAATATACAAAGAAACGTTTCCAAATCAAATAAATTCTCGTCCAATTTTTTATCAAATAAATTAAAACTATACAACTTGAAAATAACCCAAAAAAATAAAAATATATGTGAAAAAACTGTTTTAGATAATCAATGTAAAATTATAGCTGCTTCAGAAATCATACATATGGGTTCTCTTTTACATGATGATGTTATAGATGAATCAAATAAAAGAAGAGGTGTCATAGCATTACATAAAAAATTTGGAAATAAAATTTCAATATTATCAGGTGACTATCTATTAGCACGTGCTAGTTCTATTTTTGCTGGTACAGGTTCACCAAAAATTTGTAGACGTTTTTCTTATGTTGTCGAAAGTTTAATAAAAGGAGAATTCTTACAAAGAAATCTAAAATTTAATAATGTTGAAGAAGCACTCAAAATGTATTTAATTAAATCATATCATAAAACGGCTTCTCTTTTTTCTCATTTATTTGCATGTATAGCTATTCTATCATTTAAAAATGATACTATTATACAATTATGTTTTAATTTAGGATTACACATAGGTATGGCTTATCAATTATATGATGATTATTTAGATTATAAAATTGATCATAACACAAACAAACCTATATTAAATGATTTAAAAAATAATATTAAAACAGCTCCATTATTATTTTCCTATAATTATAACCCTCAAGTTATTTTACCCCTAATTAATAAAAATTCATATACAAGTAATGATATAGAAAATATTTTATATTATATACACCATTCTAATAGTATGAAAAAAAATGAATTGTGTTCTTTATTACATATAAAAAAGGCATCTGAAATTTTATACTCCTTAATATCTCATTGTAATAAAACAACTACAAATAAAAACAATACCAAAAACGATGATATAAAACAAAGTAGTGAGGCATTAATTAATTTAATCCTAAACGTTTTATCAAGAAACGTCAAATGATAAAAGAAAAAATAAATATTTATTTATTTTAATAATTAATATAACAGATTATTTTAATTTTTATTCAATAATATATATATATTATAATATTATTAAGCATTTTCAATATTGTGTTATATGAAAAACATAATTATACATACATACATATATATATTATATATATCTATTTTTTTTTTTTTTTTTTGTTAATTAGTTTGAAAAAATAAAAAAGCAATTTATAATATTTAATCCATTTATTTATGTATTTTATTAATTTATTGTTACTACATATTTGTTATATATATTATTTTTTTGTCTTTTTTACACTTTTCATATTATTTGTATAAAAAAAAATTTTATTATTTTATATACACACCATATTCCTTTTCTCTTTTTTAAAATTTATTTATCTCTTGTATTATTTGTGCCCCTTACAACTATAATAAAATAAATATAAACAAATAAATATATATAATTATATAAAAAAAAAAAAAATTTTAAATAAAAATATATATTTTCTTTTTTACCATATATTAAATTTAGTACAATTCTTTTTACTCTCTTTCCAAAATAAAATTTCCTTCTCTTCATTAAATATTTCTATTTCTATATTTCTCTTAGATCTATCAATAAAATACATATTGTTACATATTACATAATATAATTTCATAAAATGTAAAACTTCTTCCCTTGAATGTAATAAAACATAAGCTTCATTCCTTAATAAATCTACATGTATCAAACATATCTCAACTGTACATTAATGTAAATAAATAAATAAATATATATATATATATATATATATATATATATATATGTATGTATGTATGTGTGTATACTTGTTAATATATTTTAAAAAATAATAATAATATCATTAATAGACATATATATAATAATATTCATACCCAAATGACCCACGAAATTTATTACTTCACTTTTTTTGTCAAAACAGGATATATTTTTTATTCTTATTAAACAACCTGTAGCTAAAAAAAAATAAAAATAAAAATATTATAATAAAAATATATTTTACATATTAAACATTTTTTAAAAATTCACTGTTCATTTTAATATAATTAAAGACATTTAATTTTATAACACAAATATATACTCTTCAGAAAAAAATTTACACTCCTAAATTATTTTTCAGTTTAACTTTGATTTGATAACATAAATGAATGATTCCTATTTACACATACCTTCAGTTGGCAATAAACGAAATATATCTCCTCCCATTTAAGCAATATGAACATTATATAATACAATTATACATACATACATATATATATATATATATATATATATATATATATATATATATAAGAGAAAGTATGTTCCTCTTTTTTTAATTTCCAATAATAAATAAATATAATATAATATAAGTATTATATACACACTACACAATTACATATATATATATCAAGAAAAAAAAAAAAAAAAAAATGATTTTTCTTGCTATACAAGATTTAACATAATTATAAACACATAAATTCTGTTAAATATTAAAAGAGAAAAATTGGGTTACCTTTAATTTTTTTTTTCTTTTTTTTTTTTTTTGGAAAAAAAAATATACATCCCAAATTTTTAATTACATATATATATTACAATAAAAAATAAAAATAAATAAATAAATAAATAAATGATCGTTTTAGATATAATTTTATCAAATCAAAGCAATGAAAATACTAAATTAAGAAAAATAAATATATATATATATATATATATATATATATATATATATATATATATTTATATATTTTTATTTTATTTAATTTATCATGATATAAATATGAACAACCTAAAAAAATGTAAACGTTGGATCTTATACAAATTTTCTCACTTCATTCAAGTAAACAAGAAAAAAAATAAAATAAAATAAAATAAAATAAAATACTAAAAATAAAGATAAATATGTATAATATATTTATAAATTCACGAATACACTTATAATAATCATTATTATTTCATTTTTAAATGTAGATTTTTTATTTCTTCTATCTATTTAGTGGTTGTCTTATAATATATTTTGAAAGTAAATAAAAAGAAGCCATTATACAAAGCAAAGATATTTTGGCATTAACAAATAAAAAAAATAAATAAAAGAAAAACGTTTCCTATATATATATATATATGCATACATATTTTTTTACTTCTTATTTTACTCTTTTCTCCTTCGTAGCTCATTTCATATTAAATCAATATTATAGCATCCCATATATAAGGTATGACTATCTTTTTTTTAAATACATGTATAAACTATTATCACTTTCCTATATAATATATTATATTAACATACATATATGTCTATCATTTAAATTTCAGATTTTTTTGTATATTCCTTTTTATTTTTGGAATAACATCATTCTTTTTATGTTCATTAAGTGACCCAGGTAAATCCTTTTAGGCACATATTATATATATTCATTTTATTTTTAATAATTAATTGTTTAAATATTCAAAAAAATAAAAAAAAATAATTATTAAATACAGGAAAAATCTCTTCGAATTGTCTAGATAAGCACTTGGAATACTATTCATACGATGAAATAATATTTTACGCCAACACTAAATGTAAAACGTGTAATATTACAAAGTAAGAGAGAAAAAAAAAAAAAAAAAATATAATAAAATAAAATAAAAAAATAAAATGAATAAGTTAATAAATAAAATCTTACATAAATATCATTATTTATTCTACTTAATTTAAATTTTTAAAACATACTCTCAAATATATATATATATATATATATATATATAATATATATATATAATATAATAATATAATTTTTTTCGTTCCCTTTTTTGTATTTTTAAATTAACCCTATAAGACCTGCTAGAAGTAAACACTGTTCATTTTGTTCTTCTTGTATATCCAGATATGACCATCATTGTTTCTTATTGAATAATTGTATAGGAGGTTATAATAATATGTATTATTTAGTTTTTCTTCATATACATATTATTATAACCTTTTATTCAACATTTATAAGTAACTTAATATACACACACAAAAAAAAAAATAAAAAAATAACATAACATAACACAACACAACATAACTTTATATTAAAATTATAATGTCCAATAGATTGATTTTTTCTTTTTTTTTATAGCTGTCTATGCATTATATAGTATAATAAAATATGAACATCTTTTAGAAGGTAAAAATGGAAAGAGAACAATATTAATAATATGAAATAAAGAAAATATGAAATGCCATTATTATTTTCTTTTAATTTTATATGAACAAATTATATGCACACATAAATATATGTAAACATATATACATATATATATATATATATATATATATATATATATATATTATATTTTTCAATTCAGCAACTTTTATAAACAAAGAAACCAACGAGATTATACCATTCTCCTACTTTACCATTGTTAATGTAAAAATATGAAAAAATATATAAATATATAAATATATATATATATATATAATAAATAGTACATATTAATATATTATATTTCATTTTGTTTTTCTTTCCTTCTTTGTATAGTATCTCTTTTACAAATGTAGTGGTACCTTCTCCCTATTTGTCATATCCATTTTTTCATTTTTCTGTTTATTTTCCTATTTTTTGAATATTATCTATTTCAGTCTTTTCATTAATATCACGCAAAACGAATTAACTAAATATAGAAAAGTGGAAAATAAATCTGCTCAAATAAATACCGAATTTTACAATAAAGGTGACCATCGTAAATTTATATAAATACATACGTACATACACATATATATATATATATATATATATATGTGCAATACTTATTATATACATATGTCACATAATTCTAATGTGTTAATTTTTTTTTTTTTTTTTTTTTAATTCTTATTTTGTTCCTTTATATAGGGTTTATAAAAAATGTAGAGGACTTACTTTTTTACAAAAAAAATATTAAAAACTTTATTAATAAGAAATTATAACATATTTATGAATATTAAAAAATATGTATTTAATGAAAAATTATAAATTTATAGTTTTTTCAATTCAAAAAAAAAAAGAAAGAAAACAAATGAAAAAAATGAGAAAAATCAAAAGATAAAAAAATCATAAAAATTAAAAAAAATCAAAAAAATTAAAAAAATCAAAAAAAATCAAAAAAATCAAAAAAATCAAAAAAATCAAAAAAATTAAAAAAATTAGACAAAATATTATATATATATATATATATATATATATATATTAATTTGTGTATTTCTGAATAGTTACGTATAATATAATTTCCATCATTTTACCTTTTCCATGCTTGATAATTTATTTCACATTTTTAATTTCATGTTATAATTAAAAAAATAAACTTTTATGAACAAACGTTTTATTTACATTTTCATCTACAATTTCATTAAAAATATTACGTACATTATTTTTTGCATTTAAATTTGGTCTATCTGTATTTATATAATTTTTCATAACACTATATGTATTATTTGCCTGATTAGTAAGAAAACTTTTATTTATATTTCTATTATGATGAATTGAATTGGCAATATGCATATTTTGATGATATGAATTTAATCTATTTATATTATCATTATATTTAGGTTTATTTAAATTTTCATAATGATTATAAATAATATTAATACTATTTTTATTTGTATTATTCATTATATTATTTATTCTTCTTTGTTTTACATCATCAGTTATTTTATTTTGATATTTTGAATCTCTATTTTGTGTAAAAGTAGTTAACCTATTAATTATAGTATTATGTTCAGTCATTAATTTCTTATTTTTATTTTTATTATTATCTAATAAAATAGGATCCATTAAATATTGTTCATATTGTTCATTTTTTTCATATTGTTCATTTTGTTCATTATATCCATCTGAAAAATTATCTAATTCTTTACTTATATCATCATATTTTTCTATAAATACATTTTGATTTATTTCTTTCATTAAATTTTTTACCCTCTTTAATTTACTTACACATTCTTGATATTTATATAATAATAAATTATAATCTCTATTTAATGTATCTTTAGAATTTTTTTCATAATTTATTTCTTTTCTTAGATCAGCTATGGTTTTTAATTGCATATGTTCTTTACTAAAATGCAATATGTCCATTGTTAATATTTTTTCTTTTTTACTTTTTAATTTACTTTTAAAAGATATTAAATTTTCTTGACTCCTTCTTTCTAATAAGAAATGAACCATCTCTTTTCTAACATCACTCGATCTTTCAAAATAATGTTGAAATAAAAACCAACATTCATCATATTTTTCATTTCTCATATTATTATGTACACTTATTATATAATCTCTCAATTTATTTAACAGAGTAATATATTTTAAAATAAAGAATTTTATTTCTTCTGGGATATACATTCGTTTCCAAACATTTTTATGAATCTTTTCAAATAATAATACATATTCATCATTTAAAAATAAAAATTTCATTATTTCATTTAATATAATACATAAAACCATTGTAACCTTCTCATCATCACCATAACCATAACCATCACAATTGTTTTTATCACTATTATTGTTTTCTTTTTTATTTTTATTAGATATATTTTCTATTTTTGAAGAAACGATTTCTTCTTTACATAAATCTTCTCTTAAACCATAATACCTTGAATAATTATATAATCCAATTATTTTATTACTACTTTTTATATTTTCATTTTCATAAATTATTTTCATACATCGAAATTTATTTTCTTCTAATAGATTAATATACTTTGATAAATGAATGCCATTCTTCTCTTCTATATTCTTAACAAACATCTCTCCACATTTATCCTCATTTGTTCTGATATTTTCTTCGGCACTCATATTATTATTGGATATATTTCCATATATATTAACATTACCAACAGATTGTATAGCATCTAATTTTGATCCATCACTCTTATTTTTATATGCTTCAGTATATTGACTAGTCAAATAAATTATTTTCTCTTCATTTTCTTTATTTGTCTTTTCCAAAAAAATTAATTGTTCTTGCACATGTTTCATGTTTATATCATAACTATTTTTCTCATTTAATTCATTACTATATAATAAGCTAATTTTATTTATTTCTCCTTTTAATCGTATGATCTCTTCATTTAATTCAAATATTTGTTTTAAATAATTCGTAATTCCTTCTATTTTATTATCTTCTAAAATTATTTCTTTATCATTTCTATCCAAATTTGAATCAACAATTTTATTAGTAACATTTATTTTTAATAAAGGACCATATTTCTTATTTATTTCATCATACTGAGAATATATCTCATCATATTGAGAACATTTCTCATCATATTTAACATTAATTTCTTCATATTTAACATTTATTTGTTCGTACTTAATTTTAATTTCTTCATATTGCACTTTAATTTGCTCATATTTAAGAGATGTTTCTTTATATGTAAGAGACATTTCTTCATATTTTACACAAATATCTCCATACTTAATATGCATTTCATTATATTTAATAGACATATCTTCATTTTTTTTCTTTAAATTATTAATTTCATTTAAATTTTTTTTTTTCTCATCTTCTCTATATTTTATTTCTTTTTCCATATCACCAATTTTACTTTTCATTTTCTTTATGTTATCTTCATTTTCATCTAATTTCATCATAAGATTATTTTCTTTCATATCAAATTTGTTATTTAAATCATTTGAATATGTAATTAATTCAATATTTTCATTACTTAATTTTTCCACTTCTTCATTTAATTCATCTATTTGTTTATTACATTTTGTTAATTGTTTATTTAATTTTTCTATTTCTTTTTTTTGTTTTTCTACATCTTTTTTCAATTTCTTTTTCCCTTGATCTACTAAATTTAATTTATTATTTTCTTCAATCAATTCATTTTTCTTATTATTAAGTTCCATAAGCTCAGTAGTTAAAGAACATATTTCATTTTTTAGTTCAATTAATTTATATTTGCTTTTATTTATTTCTTCATCATAATCTAAAACATTTTCTTCTATATTATCTAGACAAATTTCTTCATTTGTTATTAAAGAATTTATATCAATTTTTGATAATAAATTGTAATTTCTTAATAACGGATCTTTTTTTAAATGATATAAAATTGTTTTATATTGTACAAGTTCTTCATTTAATATTCTTATTTCATCATCTTTTTTTTTTAAATCCTTTTCATCAATTTTTTCCACATTTATTTGGTTTTCTTTATCTTTTAATTTCTCTTTAGATTTATCTTTAATAAGAATCCAACTTTTCTTTTTTGGATCTACTTGTACACTACTTTGTTTTTTATGTACTACTATTTCATCTTGTAACTTTTTAATTTCATTATTCAGTTCTTTTATTTTTTTATTCTTTTCTTCAATTTTATTATCTTTTGATAATAAATCTTTTTCATATTTTTTTTTTAATTCATTGCTTTTATCTTCTATACTATTTCTAAAAAACTTTTCTTTACTTTTTAAAATATTAAAGGAAGAGTGTCTTTTATGTTCTTTTTCTTCTACTTCTTTTTTCGATCCTTTGTTATTATTTATATATTCTTCAATTTTTCTTATAATATCTTCATTTTCTATTTCATCACAACATTCAATGTTAATTATCATACAAATACTTTTTATTAGTTTAATATATTTCCCATATAAATCTAAATACTTTGTATCACTCTGACATTTTAAATCTTCCATTTGTGTTAATAATATTTGCTCCTTTTCATGAGCTTTGATATTTGCATAATTTATATCTTTATCAAATTGTTTTTTTTTTTCATCTAATGTAACTTTTAATGTTTCCACTTCTTCTTTATATTCATCTATTACTTCTTTTACTTTTATTTCATTTTTATTATTAATTTCATTTATCTTATTTTCATACTCTTCCTTCAACATATTCATTTTATCTTCATTTTCTTGCTTCAACTTATTCATTTTATCTTCATTTTCTTGCTTTAACGTATTCATTTTATCTTCATTTTCTTGCTTCAACTTATTCATATTATCTTCATTTTCTTGCTTCAACGTATTAATTTTATCTTCATTTTCTTGCTTCAACTTATTCATATTATCTTCATTTTCTTGCTTCAACTTATTCATATTATCTTCATTTTCTTGCTTCAACTTATTCATATTATCTTCATTTTCTTGCTTTAACGTATTAATTTTATCTTCATTCTTTTCATTCATCTCCCTTATCCTCACATCACAATCATCTTTCAACTCGGCCAACTTTTTTTCATGTTCTTCCTTCATCATTTTCATTTCATCATCCTTCAAACTTAATTGTCTTTTTAAATCACACACCGCTTCATCAGTATTTAATATATTTTCAGAACTTGTTATATTCCCCCTTAACAGTTCTATCTCTTGTTGATACTTATTCTCCTGTTCCACCATTTTATTTTCCTTCTCCTCCATTTTTCTTGTTAACAAATCAATTTGATTACTTAAATCTACAATTTGATTATTTAAGAAATTTTTTTCATCTTTTAAATCCACAATTTGTATATTCAACTCATTGATTTTATTATTTAGTGTGCCCTTTTCATTATTTAAATTATCTATTTGTTCATTTAACAAATGTACATCATTTTTTAAAGTACTTATTTGTGTATTCATTGTTTTTATATTATCATTTAACATATTTATTTCATTGTTATAATTATTTTGTAAATTCGTATATTCTTTATTAGTTTCTTCTAATTTTCCATTTAAATTATTTATTTCTTTCATATAATTATTTTGTAAATTCGTATATTCTTTATTAGTTTCTTCTAATTTTCCATTTAAATTATTTATTTCTTTCATATAATTATTTTGTAAATTCGTATATTCTTTATTAGTTTCTTCTAATTTTCCATTTAAATTATTAATTTCTTCCATATAATTATTTTGTAAATTGGTATATTCTTTATTAGTTTCTTCTAATTTTCCATTTAAATTATTTATTTCTTCCATATAATTATTTTGTAAATTCGTATATTCCTTCTCTTTTTTATTTAATTCGATTGTTATACTTTCTATTTGTTCATTATATTTTTTCTGCAATTGGTCTAACTCTTTTTGTTTTATATCAACCATTTCTTGTAACTCTTGAGTTTCTATTTTAGTTATTTTTACAGATTCTTTTAATTCTTCTTTCAATCCATGAATTTCTTCTTTATAATTTTTATTAAATGCAAGAATTTGTTTCTCCTTTTCATTTAATTGATTTGTTAAATTATTTATTTCTTCTTTAGTTACATTTTCTATATCTTTTAATTCTTTTTCTTTTTTTTCTAATTCGTTCTTAAGATTCTTTATTTCACATTTATAAACTTTTAATTGATTATTATTTTTTACAAAACTATTTTTTAAATCTTTTAATTGATCTTCCATATGAACAAAATTCTGTTCTCTTTTTTCAATATCCATTTCTTTTAGTTTAATTGAATGAATTTTTTCTAGAATTGAAATCTTTTCATCTTTTAATTCTTTGATTAATGTATCATATTCCTTTTCTTTTTCTCTTTCTTTTTCTCTTTCTTTTTCTCTTTCCTTTTCTTTTTCTTTTTCTCTTTCCTTTTCTCTTTCCTTTTCCCTTTCTTTTTCCTTTTCCTTTTCCATTTCCTTTTCCATTTCCTTTTCCTTTTCTTGTTTATTTAATAAATCAATTTGTTTACTTTTTTCTTCCAACTCATATTCTAACAATTTATATTTTTTTTCCTTTTCGATAATATTATCATTCAACGAATTAATAGTTTCATTTTTTTCCTTAACACATCCTTTTAATTCTTTTAGTACATTTTCTTTTGATAACAATTTTTTATTTAAAT
>NC_041694.1:85000-137500 GCF_900097015.1 Plasmodium sp. gorilla clade G2
TCATAAGATCTATACTTTTATTATTTATCTTAATCATAATATTATGATTATATATATAATCATTCATTTCACTTTTGATATTTTTAATCACTTTTATACCTTCACCATTACTATTATCATTATTATTGTTATTTTTATTGTCATTGTCATTGTCATTGTTATTTTTATTTTCATCATTATTAACACTATCAATATTAATCCTATTATTCATAATATCTATATGTTTATTCTCTTCTCCCAAATTATTATCCTTTATATTATTCTTTTCTATATCATTATTTTTTTCAGTATCATCTTCAGTCTCTTTATCAACAATACTATTACATGCAACATTTATCTTATCTTTCCATTCATTTATATCTATGTTACTATACATATTTTCATATTCATTAATAGTCTCATTATCATTCTCAAAATTACTTTTATCCTCATTATATAAAGTTATGTCACTGTCTTTTTTACTTCTACCTTGAATTTTTAAATGGCTACAATCATTATCATCTCTATAAAATGATTCATCATGTATTTCTCCCTTTGTTGATGTATGCTCATCACTCGTAATTGTCATGTTTGTTGTATTCATATGCTCCATATTTGAACTATTATCATCACCCTTATTGTTCATACAATTATTATTACTATTTTTTATTACTTCCAATTTTAAGCTATTATTTGATTTATTAAGTTCCTTAAAAATATTCATATTTTTAAAAAAAGAAAACAAACCATCCTCATTAGCTACATTAAACAACTTATTATTAAAAAGATTTTTACCCTTAGAAAAATTAAATTTCCACCTTTTAGCATTGAATAAATCATTTTCATTATTAATAAAATTATATTTTTCTTCTCTAAAATCATCCATACCATTACTATCATATAAATTCAAATCTATATAAGTACTTTTTTTTTCTAATAAGTTCGCTTGACAACTTGGAAAATTATTTTCATGTTCAACATCTAAATTAGTAATCATATCTTCATCATTTGATATAGATATCTTCATAGTTTCTCTTGATTTATAATTATTTTCATCATTATTATATTGTTTTTTTATATTATCTATATAATCATTAGAACCAATTTCATCATTTATAATAAAGCGTGAATCCTTTTTCTTCTTATAATGAAATATTTTATTTAAATATATTTTATCTTTATTATTTTTACATTCTTTTGATATATTCATATTTATATAATCCACCCCTCCCCCTTCTTTATATATATGATCATTATCTATATTAGCTACCTGATATTTTAATGTATATATATTTTGACTAAATAATCTATTCATATAATCAAAATTATTATTTATATATCTATTAGCAGTATAATAATTCTTTATATTATTCATACTTACATTGTATGATAATTTAAATAAATCATTTTTTTTTGGAAAATTATATGTTAAATGATTTATTAAAAAATTTTTATTTTCATTAAAATTATAAATAGGAAAAACATTTTTATTAATAATTTGATATATTCTTTTCATTTCTTCATTATTTATTATTGTCTTTATATTATTCTTTATATTAAAACGTTTCCATACTTTTTCTTTCTTATTTAAATTGAATAAAGGTTGAAATATATTCTCCTCCTTTTGAACAAGAGAAACGTTTTCTACATATTCTTTTAATATATTATTATGACAATCTTTAGAATTATTTATATTAATTGATATATTCATATTTTCATGTATCTTAGATTCGTAATTAAATGGATAGATATGTTTTTTCTCCTCATTTACAATATCTATTTCTTTGTCATTATTCATATATGTTTCGTTCTTTTTATAAATATTTATTTCATTCGCAATTTCTCTTTCTAATTCATTCTCAATTTGTCTTTCAATTTCATTCTCAATTTGTCTTTCAATTTCATGCTCAATTTCTATATCTATATTATTTTTTATCTCATCTTTTATGTCATTTTTTATTTCATTCTTCATCTCATTCTTCATCTCCAATTCCATATCCTTCGTACTGTTCATATTTTTTCTATTCAATATAATATTATCAATAACTCCATTCATCGTTTCAATAATTCCCGCATTATTCATATCTATCAAATTGTTCATATAATTATTTTTTTTGTCTCCATCCAACGTATGGTGGTAACTCAACACTTCTTCATATTTATAGTCATCCAAATTTCTAATACATTTATTATCATATTTATTTCTTTCCTCCATTGATGTATATTCATTATAATTGATTGTTTGTTCTTCATTTTGTTTTATATTTCCTTGGTCATATATTTTATCTTGACTGTTCATTTTGTCCATATGATAATGTAATCTTCCAACATTATTAAACATAAACCCATTATTCCTTTTATTTAATATAGCACTTGAATTTTTTTTAATTTCTTCTTTTGATATATTATTTTCTCTTATAACAGGACAAGTAATGTTTAAAGATTTATTTTTGTCACAAGGGTATAATAGATCTTCCATCTGATTTATCTTTTCATTCCTCATATCATTTTTATATGTTACCCTTCCTATATTATTAGAAATATTATTTATATATTTCTTTTCCTTACGAGACATCTTAAATATTTCATCCATACTATACAATTTATAATTTCTATATTTTTCATTATTTATTCCATATATTTTATTTGTCCTATGTATATTTAAATAGTCTTCACTATGATATTTATTATGAATATTTGGGATAGGATCCTTGTTTGAAGATAAATTATTATAAAAATTGCCTTTTATTTTTACATAATTAAATATTTCCATACTCTTAACATTATTAGAAATATCTTTCTCCTTATCTGATTCATCAGGTGTAATATTATCATTTATAATATCACATGAAAAAGACAATTTTTTTTTTTTCTTTTTTTTTTTATTATTATTATTATTATTATTATTTCCATTATAACATTCTTTCAACATATTGTTCCTTTCATCTATTTTATAAATAGAATCTCTTACTCCTAACATATTTAAATTTTTATTTACTTCACTTTGTAATGTATATGTTGTTATATTCTGGTTTATTAAATAAGAACTAGATGCATTCTTATCATTTATTTCTTTTTTTTTAAGATGAGCAATATTTTCATTATCCTTTACATGATTAAACGATGTCCTAGGTGTATATATTATATTACTTTCTTTTGGTATATGTCCTATAGAATTATTTTTTAAAGGGAAAAAATATCCTTTCTTATTTACTCTTGAATATGAAGAAATATTATCTCGTATATTATTAAAAGAAGAAACACATTTAATATGTTCATTACTTTTTTCAAAAAGATCTTTTTGCCTTTCTTCAAATACGCAAGTATCTTTTTTCGATGTTAAGATTTTCTCTTTTAAAAATAAAAAATTCTCTTTAAATGAATCATTCCTTTCTTTATAAAAAATATTATAAGATGATACTTTTTTATTAATTATCATATGATTTTTTTTACTATTATTATTACTATTACTTTTCCTCTTTTTATAAAAAAAAACATTGTTATTAATCAACATGACATTTTTATA
Source organism: Plasmodium sp. gorilla clade G2 (assembly GCF_900097015.1). NCBI lineage: Eukaryota > Apicomplexa > Aconoidasida > Haemosporida > Plasmodiidae > Plasmodium > Plasmodium adleri (nom. inval.). The sequence goes on from NC_041694.1 coordinate 88,506, forward strand.
TAACGAATTTGAATGTAAATCATGATACATATTATTTGATAAATGTAGCCTATTATCTAATACCCTTCCCATATTATCATTTAATAATTTTATATTAGTAGTGCTATAATAATATTTCTTTTTTAAGTTATTAGAATACATATTATTATATATCTTCTTATCATGTGTATACATATTTTTTTTATTATACATATCATATATATCCTCAGTGTTATTAATCTTGTCTCCTATCTTATTTAAAAATATAGGAATGAACGTATTATTGTTTTTATTATTTGTATATAATGCTTTTTCTTTCTTTGAATAATTTTTATTATTGTATAACATTTTAGACTTTATATCACTATAACTAAAAAAAAAACTTTTTTTTTTTTTACATACCTCCTTATTAATTTCATCATGTCCATTTTTAAGTAATCTATCTATTGGTAATACATTAAGAGAATTACAAATCATTTTTTTTTTTTTTTCTTCTACGAAATTTGAATTAAAAATGTTATTTTTCTCTTCCTTCTGTTCATCATTATAACAACATTCTTTATTACTTATTATATTTATATTTTCTTCATTACTTATTATATTTATATTTTCTTCATTACTTATTATATCTATATTTTCTTTATTACTTATTATATCTATATTTTCTTTATTACTTATTATATCTATATTTTCTTTATTATTTATTATATCTATATTTTCTTTATTACTAATTATATCTATATTTTCTTCATTACTTATTATATCTATATTTTCTTTATTACTTATTATATCTATATTTTCTTTATTACTTATTATATCTATATTTTCTTTATTACTTATTATATCTATATTTTTTATATCATTTATAATAGGTATATCATTTTTATTTACATTAATAGTATCATCAAAATTAGATAGGGAATTGATTTTTCCATTTGACTTTTTAATTTCACCTTTGCTTAATGCATCGTCATCACCTATGGGGTAATAACCACACATAGGATTAATGACATTATCATTTGTATAATTAATATCTTCAATATTGTTATTTTTTGTATATATATCGTCATAATCATCATTATTATCCATATTAATATTATCATTCTTATGAAGTATAATTAACGAATTACACACATTGACTGCATTTTTAGTACCTTGAGAAAAAACGTCAACATTATATAACTTATTATGACATTTATATAATATATGATCCTTCCTCTTAGAAATTTTATTTACTTTTTTTTTAATTAATTTTTTTCCTTTATTTATTTTACATGTCTTATTTTTTGATAAAACATATTTATTATTTATATAATCACTTATTAAAACATCCTTTTTATCTTGTTTATTTATACTTTCTTTTATTTCATCATCATTATTATTACTACAATTTATAGATATATCACTATTTGATGTATTATGTTGATGGTTTAATATTTTATCAACGTCAAAAGTTATATTTTTATCATCTGATGATATATTTTTATCATTCAATGTTATATTTTCATCATCCATTGTTATATTTTTATCATCCAATGTTATATTATCATCTTCCAAATTAATTTTCTCTTTATATTTAAAATATAACGATGGATTCTCCTTAATTTGTTCATTTATTATATTATATTTACCATCATGTTGTATATCCCTCAGAATATTATGATCACATTTCATATCAACTCCTTCTTCTTTCCTTTCTGATATATTATTTTGGTCTGTAAATTTATTCTGACCAGTACTTTTATTCTTCGATTTCTTTTTCTTCCTTTTTTTATAACCTGATCGATTTTCTAATTCGACTGAGAACATTTTAAAAAGAACATTAAAAAAAAAAAAAAAAAAAAAAACAAACAAACAAAAAAATTAAAACCTGTCAATTTATAACAAAAGGAAGAAAATTCTATAAAAACAAATATAAACGAATATGTATATAAAAATATATATATATATATGTACACATACACATATATATATATAATATATATATATTCTTATATTTACATGGGAGCTTAATTTATGAGGTAAAAATTAGTAATAAGTTTAACAACTCAACAAAATGAAAAATAAATAAAAAGGCATCACATAAATATAAATATATATATATAAATATATATATATAAATATATATATATATATATATATATGTGTACACATATTCTTAACTCACGCAACCAATTCCAAATAAAAAAAAAAAAAAAAAAAAAAAAAAAATTAAAAAATATTTTTCTACTATATATAAAAAGGTAACATCCTATATTTTTCTATTTTTTATTTTTTTGCCTTTATTTTATTTTCATGAATAGAAAAAAAAATAAAAATAAAATAAATGTAAAATAAAAATAACATCTATTTATTTGTAACTGTATTTTACATTTTCCTTTTCTACATAAAACGCCCAATTTTTTTATTTATCAAATTTATATTCGTGTGCAAAATTATACGGGAAAATATATACATATATATATATATATATATATATATATATATATATATTTATATTTACATTTTTTTTATTTTTTTTATTTTTTTTATTTTTTTATACATATATATAATACATAAATATTGTGCATGTTTACAATAAGGGAAAAAAAAAAAATATATATTTTTACAAAATAAATAGTCATAATAAAATTACCACTCCTTTATTCAACAATTTTTTTTTTTTTTTTTTGTATAGTATTTTATGTTCATTCTTTTTACATATATAAATGTTTATACAAATAATATGTTCTATATTTTGAACAATAATAAAAAAAAAAAAAAAAAAAAGTTAATTATATGAATTCTTAAAAATTGTAATCACCAAAAAATAAAAATTATTACATAAAAATTTAATTGAATATTATAAATTTGTTATGTCAAAAATTAACTCATAAGAGGAAAAAAAAAAAAAAAGTATTCACCAAAAAAAATGTAAAAAAAATGTAAAAAAAATGTAAAAAAAATGACAAATTAAAAAAAAAAATATATAAACTTTAGACAAAAAATTATAAAATAAATAAATATAAATATATATATATCCACACTTGTTTATGATAGGATCACACCTAGTGCTCCCATCTTTTTAGTAACGAAAAAATAACTGTTTTCTATATAAGGGATCAAAAAAAGATCGAGAAGCAACCTGACTCATTACATATAATAAATGTCTTGGTACAAATTTTATTGAATATTGATTTGATGAATAATTTCTTATCATCTCTTCAGATTCATCTAATAAACTAAATTGTTTTTTCCTCAAGTTTTGTGCATACAAAGGTTTTGTTATAAATGTTTCCATTTCAATATTCCAAAAAGAAAAAGTACTCATAACATTTTTTGATTGAGCAGCATCTGATTTTATTAATTTTTCATTCTTATTATTATTTTCTATTTTTTCATTCCTAATATTTGAAATATTACTCAACGTATTCATATTAGAAGGATTCATAACATTTATATTATCAACAACACTTTTATCATTCATATCATTTTTTAAATAACCACTATTTTCATTATTGATTAAAACACTTTTTTCATTTTGACTTTTTTTTAAAAATGTATCATAATATATTTTGTCTATATGCTCTATTACATAAATATTTTTTTTTAATTTTTCAAAGTTAAATTTTATAGGAAACATAATATCATCATTTAATAGTTCTTTATCGTTATAATAATTAGATATATTATCTTCATCATCTGAGGAATATATTATAAAATTACAAGCATTTGCAAAGGTATTATAATTATCCATATTATCCATATTATTATCATTACCATTGTGACTATCCATTTTGTTCATCTTACTTATTTTATCATTACAAGGATTATATATTAATGAATTATAATTATGTTCATCATTATAAATTAAACTCTTTCCTTCCATTATATTTTTATTAGTTATATTCTTCTCATTCTTATATTCATTTATATTTTCTTCATTATTTTTTTCATATTGTTCTATATATTCATCTTCACTTTTTATATCTGATATATCGCATGAAGAAGAACTACCATTATGTATGTTCCTTATACTATTCTCTTTATTTTTTACATCTAAAATATCAACAAAATTATTATCATTATATATATGCGAATTATGAGGCACATATTTATTATTACTTTTATAAATATCACAACTACTTTTATCATCACTCTTAACAACATTTTTCTCTTCATCATCATATATGTAATCGTTCATATTATCTTTTATATTTAATTCATTTTTTAGTTTTTTTAAATTATTAATTTTTTCTTTCCCCTTTGATATATTATCATATTCATCCTTCAACTGAGCTTTCCTTTTCTTGCTAACATCTTTTTCTTTGTTATCATCAAAAAAATATATATCACTTTGTAAAGAGCTCTTTTTAAAAATTTGGTTTATCCAATCTACATAATGTATTATGTTATTATTATCATTTTCTTTTGTCGTCTTCATATTTTTTTTTTTTTTGCCTTTCGACTTAAATGAACAAACAACAAAAAAAAAATAATAAATTAAATATATATATATATATATATATATATTTTCTATTTTTTATTTATATATCATAATACTTTTATTTTTCTATAATTTTTATAGTTTCAGTCATCATCTTTAAAATATCGAAAATAAATAGAAGAATATATTATGATCACATTTATATCAAATTCTTATACCAAAAAGAAAAAAAAAAAAAAATTTTTTTTTTTCATATAAAGTTAATGTATATTTATAAGTATACATACATATTATATATATGTATTTATTAATATCATATTATAAAAAAAAAAAACAAAAAAATATATATAATAAAATAATAAAGCACAGTATAAATAAACAATGAAATATATATATTACAAATAAAATAATATATATGCATATATTATTCCTCATTTATATATTTATTTACTTAGGTTTTTTTTTCAACAGTTGTATTTTTTAATATTAAAAATAATAAAAAAAAAATTTTCTCTTTTGTTTTTTTCTTCCTCGTAATATGATATTATATATGTAATATATATATAATTATTATATACATATAATTTATATATGTGCAGGAATAAAAAAAAAAAGAGTATATTAAAATAAAATCATATATATATAATTAATAATTTATCAAGCAATTACCCTATAAGAAATATACATATATATTATCATATATACCTTAGCCTTTTTTTTTTTTTTTTTCTGATTTTTATATTTGTAATTTTTTTTAAGGGATAAAAAGATATACATAAAAAGCACATACATATAAATATATGTTACATATAAGATATATTTAATTCACTTTTTTTTTTTTTTTTTTATATTTTTCTTATTATGGTAAGTGATAAGGAAGATAAATGTAACAGAATTAATAACAATGATAAAATTAATAGTCTCGAATGCATTAATGAAGAAAAAAAAAATAATACAGATGAAGGAGGAGAAAGTTTCTTTGATATTAATGCTGAACAATATTTAATTATATCATTAAGACAAAAACTTAATCCAGTTATAAAAAAAATAAAAAGAGTTCGTTATAAATTTAATAATATTATTCCAGATTTTTTAGTAGGTAAAAATAATGCATGTCTTTTTATATCAATGAAGTATCATCGTTTACGCTCAAACTATTTAAAAGCTAGAATAGAAACTTTATCAAATAAATATAATAACAGAATATTATTATGTCTAGTTGATATGGATAATATTGAAAATTCTTTAGGAGAAATAAATCAATTATCTTTTTCTTTTAATATGACACTTATATTATGTTGGTCTAATGAAGAATGTGCCAGAGTAATTGAAGATTTTCGTATTTATGAAAAAAAAATTTCTTATATTATAAAAAAAAAAATTTCCTCTTCTAATCAAGAAGAAAAAATACATGAACTATTAAAAAAAATTAGATGTATACATACAACCGATTGCATAACACTTACAACCAAATTTAAAAATCTCAAAAATATTATTCAAGCTAAAAAAGAAGATCTAGTAAGTTGCTCAGGGTTGGGAATTAAAAAAATACAGGCTCTAATGGCTACATTTAATGACCCTTTTTTTTAATTATAATAAAAAGTAAAAATTAACATATAATCATAATGAATAGTACATATTTTTTTATTTTTTCAAATAATATATATATATATGTATATATTATATTATATTATATTATTTTTTTTTTTTTTTTTGTGAATTTTTTAACACCTACCTTTAACCCCTGTCACATTAAATACAAAATAAAAGATAAATATATTATTATATATATAATATATTTAAAGGGACCATATTCATAATTATCTAAGTCTACAATATTGTTCAGAAAAATATACTATATATATATATATATATATATATGAACATATTATGAGTTATAAATACATTTTAAAAGAAAGAAATATAAATATTTGAACACACTAGGATATATAAATACATTGAAAAAAAAAAGAAAAAAAATATACATATATATATATATATATATATTATAATAATTTTAATCTATATTAATGCAATGATTACATAATATTTATATGATACTTTATTAATAATGTACAAAAAATAAAAAAAAAAAAAAAAAAAAAAATAAAAAAATAAAAAAAATAAAAAAAAAAAAAACGTATTTTAAAATATATAATTTTTCTTTTATTCATTATTTTATATTTTTCAATTTATAATCGCTGTTTATAATAAATCATAATCAAATTCATTTTATCCAAAAATGACTGTAAAGGAGAAAAGAATATAAAAATGAATAATTAGATATAAACATATATATATTATATATATGTGACATATTTTTATATTTTTATGTTTTTATGTTTCATTACTGCTTGAAGCTCCACCAGGTGGTTGATTAACCTTGACATTAGTCCTTCTATCAGATTTTTTATTTTCATTATTTACATCTAAATTTCCTGCAGCTTTTGTGTTATCTTTAATAGTTGTTTGAGACTTTTCGTTTTTATTGCTAACCTTTTTGTTCTCATTATCTATATCTATCAATATAACCATATAAAAAAAAAATATATATATATATATATATACATATATTTATTTATTAAAATATTTGTCTTATATGGCATGTCTATGATATCACACATATATTTATATATATATATATATAATGCGTATCCACTGGTTCATATATGTAGCTAGAAAATATTCACGTGTATAGGTTACTATACACACATAAATTTATATAATCATATTAAGGTGATTTATATAATTATATATCCTTCTATATGTATCATGTTCTTTATTATTTTATTTTATTTTTTTTTTTTTGCCATCTTACAATTTCCAAAAGATACAGAGGAATTTCCTCCAGGAGCATTCGTAATTCTTGTGCTCGAACGATTTTTAATGAAAGGATTGTCATTCACATCTAAAAAAAAAAGTATACATAAATATTTTTATTTTTACAAATAAATATATATGTGAGTATATATATAAACATACACATAATACATACATATATATATGTATTTAAATTTTCCTTTTTATTTCATATACCCATTATGTTTATATTTTTATATACTTCAAAAAAAAAAAAAAAAAAAAAAAATTAAACTAATATGAGAAGGCAAATAAAAAATTACTTTTTTATTTTATAAGTTATAAATATGCTTAACGTTTTCTATTTAAAATAAAAAAAAAAAAAAAAAAAAAAAAAAAAAAAAAAAAACATATATATATATATGCTAAAAAGAAATAATATAATATTATAATTTTATGACTTATATATATTACATATTTATATTATTTTTTTTTAATGATATTTAAAGAGGCTTAAAAAAATATATTTTATTATTATATATATATATATATGTATAATATACATTTAATATGAATGAATAAAAAATGCATGATACGCATAATATATTAAAAAATACAAAGCATATAATGTATATGCAATATATATATGTATAACAGTAATAGTTAAATATATATATATCATATAATATGTATATATAAATTTGCGTATATAAATATATTATTTATTAAGAAATTTTAATATATTGCTTCCCACATTTTCGTTTTTTCTATATTGTCTCATATTCAATTTTTCTTTTTTTTTTTTAATATTAAAAATAAACCGACACAAAAAAAAAAAAAAATTAAATACGACAGGAAAGAAATTTCAAAAAATATATATATATATATATACATATGTTATATATTTTAATTATATTATTTCATTTTTGGTCCTTATTTTATAATATTTATACACATGTTTAATATATATTTATATACACATAGTAGGATTTATAATATATTTTTTTTTTTCTTATTTTTAATCACCCTACCAAAAAAATAAAAAATATTATAATAAATTATTATTATTAACATTTATATAAGAAATTTACTGATAAATTTTATTTCCTTTTTTCCTTTTTTTTTTTTTTTTTTTTTTTTTCTTTATTACGTTTTTAAAATGCTACAAATACTCAAATAATATTGTAAGGAACATAATAGTGATACCTTATTGAATATATGGAATATAAAAGACCCTTATTTAGCAAAAAAAAAAAAAAATAAATAAATAAAAAATAAAATAAATAAATACATATTTTTATGTGTAAAAATATATAATAATATAATATACATATAATTCTGTATATACTATTATTTATTTTGTTTTTCACTTTTTTATAGTAATTCAAAAAAGAGAAAATATATATAATATATATAATATATATATTTATTTATTTAATAAAATATAAATAAATTATAATATATTAAATAATTTACTTATAAAAAATATATTTTTTTTTTTTTTTTTTTTTTTAATTACATAATATGTTTTAATAAATATTTATAAATTTTGCTTTGTAATAATTAGGTTCTGTAGTGTAGTGGTTAGCACTGCAGACTCTGACTCTGCAAACCTGGGTTCAAATCCCAGCAGAACCTATTTATATATATATATTTATTTAAAAAAAAATATTATGAATAAATATATTAGAGCCTAATTTTGTATTATTTTAATAAAATAAAGAAAAATATATAATATAAATATATTTTTTTTCCTTTAAAAAATAAAAATAAAAAAAAAGAATAATGAAAAAATGTTTGCATATGGGGTATATACTTTTGATGAAAAAAAAAAAAAACAGCTCATATTTTATTTTTTTAAAATTAAAAAAAAACAAAACAATATTATATAATAACATATACATGTATATTTTCCAGCTAATAATACCATATGGGCATGTATATAATATATATATTTTTTCATATATGTGTTCTTTCGATTTGTAAGAATTTACATACAAACATATATACATATCAAATTATAATTATATACAAAAAAAAAAAAAAAAAAAAAGGTTCTTATCATTTTATTCTTTATAATATTTATATAAAAGCATTAAAATTCCACCTTTGTCTTATATGATATAAAAATTAACATCATATAACCCTAAACCCCTTATAGTATAATACATGTAATACTTCAAATTTTATATTATTATTATTATTGATTGAAAAAGGAAAATCAAAATAATGTTCAATTTAAAGGTACAGATATATTTAAACATATATTTTATATTCACATATTAATATATACTCATTCTTGTTATTTTATATATTTTATTTTTCTCTCATTTTTTCTAAAATTTTTACAATATTATGTAAAGATATATATATATATATATATATATATATAGTAGTATCTATTCAGATAAAATATAATTTTATAAAAAAAAAAATTAAAAACCTAATTAATACCTAAAAAAAAAAAAAAAATTATTAATAATAATAATAATATGTGCATAATGTTAAAAAAGGTAATATACTCTCATGAAAAGGAATTCTTAAAAGAATACAAAAAAATGTATATATAAAAATATTTATTTACCTTTTTATAATATACACATTACTAATATATTATATCATATATATAAATATATATATATTCATATTCATATTCCTTATTGCACTATGATGAAATATCATTACACTCTCCTTTCCTTTTCGATTCATTAGGAAAAAAAAGAAAAATGAAAAAAATTAGAGAAAAAAAAAAAAAAAAAAAAAAAAAAGAAAAGAAAAGAAAAGAAAAAGAAAAAACTAGATAATCAAATATATAAATATATCTTATAAATAACTTTGGAATGCACATTTAAGGATATTTTTATATATTTTTCTTTTTTTTTTTCTCCTTTCTTTTCTTTTTTTTTTCTTTTATCCTTTATCTTTTCTTTTTTTTTAATATTACTTGTGGATGATATGTGCTCGTCTTTTTCTTCTGCCTTAGATGACAAGGGGAAAAAATTAAAATAAGTGAAAAATTAATATATATGTATTTATTTATATAAATGTATTATATGTGTGTATATTAGTATATTCATATGTTCATACTCGAGAACCCCTACAATATATATATATATTTTTATTTTTATTTTTATTTTTATTTTTATTTTTTATTTGTTTATTTTTTTCTGTGATTGAACCCAATGAGTTTTCATATGAATGTTTTTGAGCAAATCGAAATTATTCTAGAAAAATGTAATAATGAAACGTTTATAAGAATCAACACATTAATTGATCATATTATTAGAAATTACACAAATGAAAATAATAAAGAAATAAATGAGAAGAAAAAAGTGAATGATAATAATAAAAAGAAGAAGAAAAAGAAAAAAGAAAATAACACAAATACTATACGTAATTATTTTAATCTCGTCGATAAAGAAAATAATTTAAATAATAATAATAATAATGATGATGTAACAAATTTAGAGGAAGAAAATAAAAATAAGGGAAATATATTATCATTAACAAATAAAAATAATAATAAGACTATAATTAATATGTTTTTTTTCTTTGGACATTTTAATATTATGATAATTATATATTATGTTATATTTAAATTAAAAATGTTTGATAAGGATTTATTTATAAATGAAAAAAATTCAAATAGTCAAAAAGATCATAGTCATACAACTGATAGTATAAGTGATGATCCAAATAAAATGGGTTCAGATAATAATAAAAATAAAAAAATTAGTATGAGTCATACTACAAATAATAAAGAACATTATCATAGAAAATGTGATATGCATGATGATGAAGAAGAAGACAATGAAACCATAAAAAGTGACAGTCAATTAAAAGACACATATAGTGATAGTAATAGTAAAGATATTATGATGAGTCTAAGTCCAAATAAAGAAGATGAAAGTATGATGAGTGATAACCCAAATAAAGATATCAGTAGTAGTGATCATAATATGAATGATAGTACTAATGAAAGTACAATAACAAGTCTAAGCACAAGTATAAATAATAGAAACAATAATAGAAAGGATAAAAAAAAAAACAATAATAATAATAATAGTAATAATATTAATAATAGTAGTAGTAGTAATAATAATGGGGTTTATCATAATGTTGATAATCAAAAACATAATAATAAATATAATACATACAATAATAAAGAACATATAATTTATCACAATAAGTGTATTACACATATTTTGTGTTCACAGTTAATGTATCTAGATATGAATTCTATGAATCAAGCTGTGCAAGATATTGTCAAAACAAATAAATGCAAATTATTAAGAGTTATAATTCTTGAATCTTTTGATAGTTTAAATGAATATTATAGAAAAATTATTTTAAATAAATTAAACAAATGTAATGTACTTATTTTTATACATAGTACACATTCATTAAATGATACACTGTTACACAATTGTTTATATATTCGTATTCCTAAGCCAGATAAAACATTATTTAATAATCATATGTTAGATTTTTTAAAAACAAATTATAAAATCAATAATTTTAATAATCAAAAGAAACAATATATTATTAATGTTTTAAATTATTGTAATTTTGATATACCACTCATATTAACATTATTATATATAATACAATTACATAAATTCCCAGATATCAAAAAAATTATTAAACTAATTATTAATACTAATATTAAAAAATTAATAAATGTTATACATAAATGTATTATATCAAATAATTCTTTTTTTGTTATTAGAAATATATTATATAATATCTTATATACATATAATTTTCATTTACATCATTTCCTAAATACATTCTGTAAGAAACTTGTAACATATCATAAAAATGATAATAATTATAAAAAAGACTTATATGATCTCTTCTCTAAATATACATATATTACATCACTCCATGATATGCACATATGCTCCTTAGAAAACCTATGCTCAAATATCATACTTCTTGAAAAAAAATATGCAAAAACATTTAATCAAGTTGATAACAATTCTGAAGATACAGATGATTCTTCTATAAACATAAAGCTGGAAAAATAAATCAAACAAACTAAAACCCCATATATACAAATATATATATATATATATATATCATTACATCAGTAGACATAAATATAATATTTATATTAAATATTTATATATATAATTTCCTTTTTTTATTAAAATATATATATATGTTTTTTCTTTTTTTTAAAGTTAATATATACACAAAAAGGGAAAAAAAATAATAATAATAAAAAAGAAACAAACATACATACATACAAACAAACATAATAGCAATAAAATAATAATCTTTTAAAAACAAGAATATTATTTAAAAAAATAAAATAATAAAATAAAATAAAAGGAGTTATATTCATACATATAAAATAACAATTTTTATATATTTTAATTATACTGTAATTTTTTGGTAAATTTTTTTTTTTTTTTTTTTTTTTTTCATTTTATTTTATTTTTTTTTAATTATTCAAAATTTGAAACAAAAATTAAAATAACACAAAAGGTATAATAATGAATTATTAAAAAAAAAAAAAAGAAAAAGTAATAAAATTATAGGAGATATTATTCACCACTTTTTATCATTTTATATATTAATATGTTGACATATAAATATATTTTTTCTTATGTCTTCTACATAACTGCTTAGTCATTTTCGTAAACCATTTTAATCTTTTTCTTGCCTAAAAAAAAAAGAAAATATAAATATAATATATATATATATATATATATGTATATGTTTATATACATATGCTTATATATATATATGCTTATATACACTTATATGCATATTCATTATATCACAAAATCATATACAATTTTTACCTTTTTCCTTTTTATTATTTGATTTTTTTTTTCTTCTAAAATTATGATTCATTTCCTCTATTTCATCATCTTGAATTGACAACTTCCCATTTGCTTGTAAATTTTTTATGTGCTCATTGTCAACATATTCCTTTTTGTATTCTTTTCTCTTTCTTTTCTTTTTATTCTTCTTATCATGACTTATTGAGGCACTTTCTTCAACGCTGTCTTTATCATCATCATTATCATTATCATAATCATCTTCACCTTCATCTTCATCTTCATCTTCATCATCGTCATCATATATACCACCTTCATCATCATCATCAACATCTTCATCATCCATATCTACATCTATATCTTCATCATCATCATCCTCATCAACATCTTCATCATCATCATCATCTACATCCTCCTCATCATCATCATCTACATCCTCTTCATCATCATCATCTACATCCTCCTCATCATCCATATCCACATCTACATCAGTTTCTTCCCCCTCCTGAGACATTGTCTCATAATTTACATTTTCGTCCTTTCCTTTCTTCCCCTTCTTTTTCAATTCATCTTTATTCTCCTCCATCACATCAAATATTTTCGTCAATTCAGAATCTTTATTTTTCATTTTCTTTTTAGGAGTTAGGAACTTATATAGAGATCCATAGATCCCTGTATTTAATCTATTCAATAATTCCTTTTCTACATTATTTAAAAGATTTGCAGCTTTTAAGGCTTTTTTTTCTCTCGTTTTATCTCTCCTTTCTGTTTTCTTCTTTATGGGCATAATTTTTACTTGCTTTTGTAATATCAGTTTTCTGCTCCTCTTTAAAATTTCTTTTATCCTAATATATCTCTTCATACATTTCTTTATATGTTTTATATTCTGTGTAAATTTTAATTCTTTATAAATAACATTAAAGGCTTCTTTTTTATTTAAACTCAAAAGTACTCTACTCCATAAGGCACTAGGCAAATGAGCTCTTTCAACAGATTTCATATATAAATATATTTCACCCTTATCTAATATTATTGTTGAATAAACACTATTACTCAATGGGCAATTTGATTTAGTACATAAACCTGTTACATTATATTCATTTAAACAAAATATTTCAGTATCCACTTTTTTCTTAAAAGAACATTTTCCTTTACCCAAAATTTCCCACGTCACTGAATCGTTATTCATTATTTCTTCAAATCATAAAAATATTATATATATTATTTATATAATATGTAAAATAATTAAAATAAATGACACAAAAAAAATTTTTAATATATCAATTTATATTAGCCACCGTCACACTCCTAAAATGTTCATATATATATATAAATCAATATTATTTATCTACTAAATAGCAAAAAAAAAAAAAAAAAAATTATTATTCGTACATTTTTATTTTTTTATTTAATTAAAGCAATATAAATGGCAAAGGATCAATATTATAATAATATATATAATATTCTTAATATATATATATTAAATATTCTTAAAATCCTTTCCCTTGAAAAATTACAAATACATATTATATATATATATATGATCATAATCATATAAATATTTATTTAAAATAAATTTCCTAAATATATATATAATATATATATTTTTTATTATTAAATAACATAGAACTGTAAGAAATAAAATATTAAATATTAAAAAAAAAAAAAAAAAAAAAAAAAAAAAAAAAATTAATTTTTCTATATATAATATGAATCCTTAATATTATAAATATAAATATATTTTATATTAAGAAATTTTCTACATACATAATATATAATATATTTTATGTATAATATAAATTATATTATAACTTTAAAAAAAAAAAAAAAAAAATTACCTATATATTAAATACATATATATTATTTATGTATAATTTTTTTCCCCATATGGTATATTTCCTTCATACTTATATTTTCTTGTCACAACAACCAAATATCAAAATAATAGCTTTTATTAACTAATATTTATTTTTAATTTTATCATTATTATGTTTAAATTTTATATATTTTTTCTTTAAATCAACATCAAAAAAAAAAAAAAAAAAAAAAAAAAAAGTGACATATGATAAATTTATAAATATATAATAAAATAATAATATTATAATTACTAATAATAACAAATAAATTTTTTTTTTCTTTTTTTTTTCTCTCCTTTAATAAATATATATATATATATATATATATATATATATTATTATATGTACTGACTCCATAAGAACATATATTATAAAAAGGAATAATATAAAAAAAATATATTATATAATATTAATGTGAGATATTATAATAAATAAAATAAATATATAATAATTTATATTATTATTAAAACGTTACTAATTAATTTAAAAAAAAAAACAAAAACAAAAACAAAAAAAAAAGAATAATTCCATACATATATACATATATATATATATATATATATATATATATATATATATATATATATTTATAAACTTATCCATTTCTTTATTCCCCATTTTAATGATCAGAAAAGTTCTCCATTTTTGCCTTCTTTAAAAAATCCTGTTGTTTCTTGAAACTCTTTTTTCTTTTCGTTTGGTATGAATTTCTTCTTCTTTCGTCTATCTTAATCATTTTGTTATTAAATAGTTTATTGCAGTATTTCTTATCAACGTCCTAAATAATACATACAAAAATAGTTTTAGTTCTTGTTTATTCAAATATAAAGATATCAACATATATATAATATATATATATATACATATAATTGATGTATCTAAAAATATTCATCCAAGAAATTATCATATAATACATACTCGAATCATCTGTGTATTCTTTATTTCGAAATCATCATATTTTGGGTTATTTCTTAAAATGCGAATAAAACCCTTATCATCTCCGCACACTAGGGTCTAAAAAGGAAACATAAAAGAAAAATTGCACACATAAAAATATATATATATATATATATTATATGTATAATATTATATATGTTTAAATGTGCTCTCGTGAGTTGTCTTTATTTTTATTTTATTTTTATTTTTATATTTTTTTTTCATTTACGGTCATGGAACTATTCGAAGCAAGTACTTCTACCGAATTACCACATATATTTTCAGAAATATAATTTAAAAATTCACCATCATTTAAAGAAAAAAATAATAGAGCCCCATAATTAAACTGTTCTTTTTTAATATCAGACTTTAATTTCTTATCTTGAATGTTATTACTTAATATTCTTTTCTTATATAATAAACTGCTTTCTTCTTCATTCCTCTTTTTATATAATTCACTTTCTTTTAAATTACCGTAATCAACATAAGTGAATAAATTCTCATATTTTCTTATCTTCTCAAAAGCGTTAGAACTATAAATGCATAAAATCTCGGCCATCATACTGTGGTTACATAAATCAGGGTCTCTCAAACCTAAAACCAATGGGAAAAAAAAAAAAAAAAAAAAAAAAAAAAAAAAATACAAATGTAATAAGATATATAAATATATATATATATATATATATATATATATACATACATATTGTTGTTTTTATTTTTATTTTTATTTTAAAAAAATAGGATACCTGGTACATATATAGTGTACATCTTCCTCAACATGAAGGAATCTAATTCCCAAAACTCTATCAAGTTGTTTGATATGGTAAAAAATTTTTTGCTTATCTAAAAAAATATGTCAAAATTATCCACATAAGAAAAAACAACAATAATGTAATATATATATATATATATTCATTTACTTTATATTTATTTTATATAATCTCATACTTCATTGTTGTACACTTTTCCATTTATTGGAGAAGGATGCTACATGAATTGTCAAGAATGTTGATAAAAAATTAATATAAAATATACACGTTATTATATACGTGCATATATTCTTTTTACATTATAACAAGTAACAATAAATTTACTATATATATATATATATTTTTATGTTTCCCTTATTTACATCATAAAATACAAAAGCAGTGGGTTGAAAAGTATAAGTATTCTTCACTTTCTGTCTTGTCTTTTTTAGTAAATCATAAATTCTAAGGGAAGAACCTTCTTGCTTTATCTACAAGAAAAAATAAAATGAAAATAATAAAAATATTAATTTGTTGTAAGTATTCATATATATTATACATTTTTTTAAAAAATATTATCCAATCGTATTAATTAATATGAATAATTAAATATTTTTTTTTTTTTTCTTGCATTTAATAAAATAATAATCTATCAATTTATATATTACCAATAATTTCGACACAAGGAGTTCCAAAAACTGCATTTCCCTCCTGGGCAAAATGGAAATAACCGTTTCGATCTTATTTAATAGAATAACAATAAAAAAAAAAAAAAAATTACATATATAAAATTTATATATATATATATATATATATGTATATTTTTATAACAAATTATGAGATAATTTTATCTATCTTTCATTTTTGGATCATATTCAATTTACAAGTCTTTCTCCATTTTGTATATCGAATAAAGCTAGAGGAATAGTATTATTTACTGGTTGCTTAAACATAGCTACCAATCCATCAGATACTCTATAAATGTATATATTCATCATAATATAAAATTAACATAACAAATATATATGTTATTTCTTTTATTATATATATATGTATATATGTATTCCATAAAAATATATTTATTTTTCTCATTATAATAATAATACAAATACAATATTGGTATATTTCTATGAACCTTATTTCTTGAAATTCTTCCTCTATTTCAAATACAGGTTCATATGTCTCCATATTCCAGAAGGTGTATGAATTTGTATTTAAATTTGCAGCACCTATTCTACCATTAGTTTCTTAAAAAAATCATGAACGAATAAAAAAAAAAACGATAAAATAGATACAAAATGTATTTACATATATATATATATTTATTTTTCTACATTATCCTCAATTTGTACCGCAAAATTCAAAAAACGCTGGATGACTTAATATGACCCTTTCTACATAATAATAATCATTCAAATATTTATAAACAATAACAAATCGAATTAATCATATTTAAATTTTTTTTTTTTTCAATAATTCATAAAAAAAAGGAAAGGATAAATTAAGTACCAAATAATATACCAAGTTTCGAAGAATTAGTTATCCCATGTTTTAAATCCTATTACAATAAAAAAAAAATAAAATATATAAACGTATTATATTATATATATGTGTACATATGCTTAAATATTCGTGTAATAAAAACTGTTCATATAAAATAAAATAATAACATGAACAGTTCAGGTAATTCGTAAGATTATTCCTACACACACACATACATATATATATATATATATATATATATATATATATATATATATGTCTATTTGTTTGACCATTTTTGTGTTTTATTTTTCTGTGAGCTTCCAATTTACTTACATTACAATCAATAACTTTACACTGCAAATGTGCAGGAAAAGAGGCATATGCAATAATCAAAGTATTATTATAAGAATTATAGACAATCGTATGTACAACAGAAAAATTATTTGGATTTATTTCACATAAGAATTCTCCATTGATCATATTATAAGCTCTTGAAATTCCAGATAGTAATAAAACAACAAGAACATCATTAGCTAATATAATTTCTTTAATTTTGGTTCTTCCATTATTTAATTGATTATATGGTAAATTTTTATAAATATCAATTATTTTTATAGTTTTATAATTTGTACATATATTTTTTTGTATTAATTTTCTTTTATTAATTTTTGATGATAAACTTTTTGGTATATGCTTTCCATATTTTTTCCTTTCTCTCATGTATTGTAACATTTTATAAGTATTAATAAATAATATAAAAAATGTGGGAAACTAAAAGAAATAAATATACAACGATATGGATTTAATCTCGTATATATTATAAGACAATATAAAATGCAAACTATAAATTGTATATATATATATATATATATATATATATATATATATAATATGTTAATTTATATACAATTTAGAAACAAAACATAAACATCATATACATAAATTTTTATTCATTTTTTTTTTTTTTATATATATTTTAATTTGTTTTTGTTTTTTTTGGGGGATAGATAACGTAAATAGTTTAACAAAATTTTTATAGGAAAATACTTTTTATGTATCAAAAAATAGGACAATTAAAAAAGGTACACAACAAATGCTTGAGCATATAAAAGATAATTTATAATAGCCATATTGAAAGAAAACATTAAAGATCATAAAAAAAAAAAAATGTAGACGTAAAAGATTAAAATATCAAATAAGTAAAAATTACAAATATATATTCCAAAAAAAAAAAAAAAAAAAAAAAAAAAAAAAAATATATATAGTATATATTTTTAAGTTAAGAAATATGTTTATGTGAAATGTTAAAGCTTATTAACAATATTTTTATAAATATGTTCGTCATTAATAGTTTATTCTTCTAATTTTTTCTTTTTTTTTTATTTTTTCTCTTTTTTTATATTTTTTTTTTTATCATCTTTTATTCTTATTATACTTTTTATTACATTTTTATAACTTTTCAAAATAAAATAAAGTTTTGAATCTCCTATATTTAATTACCACGAATTTACAATCTTTCCTTCATCTTATTTTATTAGTATATAAAATGTGAACAGAAAAATCGCATATATAGTTCCTCTTTTTTTTTGTGTACGTACGTGTTTATAGATATCCATATAAACGCACATACAAATTATGTATATAAGGAAAAAAAAAATAAAATAAAGTATATTTAAGTTTGCATTATATGGGATATAAAAGAAAAAATATATATATATATATATATATATATTTATATTTATTTTTATTTTTTTCATTAATTCATATTAGATACAATTATTGGGTTCTATTATGTCAAGCCTTAAAAAATAAAATCAAACAATTTTAATTTATTTTATTTTATTTTATTTTATTTATTCTTTATTTATATATTTACATTATTTCTTATATGTTATAAAATTATATATACTCACACTCAACCAAATGTGTAGAGTAAATCTTCAAAATATATATATTATATATATATATAATAATTTTTCTCAGTATAAATAAATATACATATATATACATAATATATTTATAACAATGAGTATTTTATATATTATGAAGTATCTATTTAATTATAATTTCAAAAGGATTTTCTTACAAAATGTTATATTGTATTATATGTAAATTATTTTTTTTTTTTTTTTTTCTATAATGATTTATAATATATGATCTTACATTATAATATATATATATATATATATATTTATTTATTTATTTTTATATTAAACAATTCATACATATAATGATAATAAATATTTAAAAAATTAAGCTTATACTTATATATATATATATATATATATATATATATATATATAATAATTATATATGAATATATGAAATGATTCAAAACTTCATATAACAATGAAAGTGTAGTAAGTATGATTTTCATCATAAGATCATATAAAAATCTACAAAAAAAAAAAAAATGAATAAAAGTATTTATATAATACTTCTTTGTGTGAAATATTTTCTAATATATAGTAAAGCATATAAAAAAAAAAATAATAATGATGTTATAAATATTCAAAGAAGGAAAAAAAATGATTTATTTTTTATAAAATCATCTGTAAAAGATTTAGGTGCAAGTAAATTTATACATACAAGAAAAAGTATTAACAAAAGATATATTCAGGATAATGGGTATATAAAAGAAATAGATAATGATATAGAAAAAAAAAAAAAAAAAACTACATCTAAACGTAACAATAAAAGTAGTAAACAAAATAATGATGATTATGAAACATTTTTAATAGTTGATGGATCATCTATATTATTTAAAAATTTTTTTGGTATGCCATATTTAAAAAATGATAATGATGTAAATTTAAGTACTATATATGGATTTATACAATCATTAAATAAAATATATAATTTATTTTTACCGACATATATAGCTATCGTATTTGATTCTAAGACATCTAATAATGATAAGAAAAAAATATATGCAAATTATAAAATCTTTAGACGGAAAAACCCTGATGAATTATATGAACAACTAAAAATTGTAAGTAACTTTTGTGATACTATAGGAATTAAAACTATTAGCTCAACCAATATTGAGAGTGATAATTATATAGCACAAATTGTTGATAATATTAATAATACATTAAAAGAAAAAAAACAAAACCATAGTTCCTTCGTCAACGATCATAAAGAAAAAGAACCTCCTCCAATGTATACCTATATGAAAAATGATATATATGATAAATTAGAGAGTAATGAAACGAATAATACATTTAATAAGGAGACCAACAATATAAATCATAACACAAATGATAACAACATGGATGATAACAACATGGATGATAACAACATGGATGACAACAACATGAATGATAACATCATGAATGACAATGAACACCATAATATTAATGAAAATATGCATTATAATATTGACGACAATGAATTCCATAACTTGAATGATGATATTCCTTATTACCTAAACGATGATGATCACTATAACATAAATGACGATGTATATAATAATTTTTATGATAATACATATGCTGAAGAAAATGTATCATACCATGAAAATATTTTAACAAATAATATTGATAAAAACAAAAAATTTCGAGTTATTGTTGTTTCAAGTGATAAGGATCTATTACAATTATTAGAATATAATAATGAGACATATAATATGGATATATCAATATGCCAACCAAATAAAAAATATCGTTTAGTAAATGCAAATTTATTTTATGAAGAACATGAAATATTACCCTCTCAATATAGTGATTATTTAATTCTAGCAGGAGATAAAACAGATGGTATATCAGGAGTACCTTATATAGGGGATAAAACTAGTAAATGCTTATTAAAAGAATATCATAATATTGAAAACATATTAAAAAATTTACATAAACTTCCTAGTAAATTACATCATATATTTCTTAATAATATAGACAATATTAATACATTTAGAAAACTTATAAAACTCAAATGTGAAACTAATCAATCTTTAGTTTTTGATGATTATAAACAAAAAAGAATAAAAAATTTTGAGCAATTCAGAAATTTCGCTGATAAGTATTCCTTACATAAGTTGTTAAAAAAAAGTGTTATAGTTAATTATCATGATTAAAAAAAAAAAAAAAAAAAAATTAAAAATATATATATATATATATATATATATATATATGATAAACTACACATATGGAATTTTTTTTTTTTATTTTTATTTTTTTTTTTATGTATTTGAGGGAGGATATGTCCTGTCTTTCAAATATTAATAGACAATTTGCTTATCATTAACACTCTTTCTTTTTTTAAATTTTTTTTTCTAAAAATTATAAAATATGGAAATATACTATATATATATATATATATATATATATATATAACATACTTTTTTGCTTCCCTCATTAATTATATCTCACCCTATGTAAGCACTCTCATGTTAAATTTTCTAAAGAATCATTTTATTATAATATAAATATATTTACTATCAAACCTGCTCTACTTTAAAAAGTATAACATCATAATTAAAATATATATATATATATATATATATATATATGTTTATATATTCCTCTTACATTTATTTATATGTAATACCTTTTTTTGTTTTTTGTCCACGCTTCCCCCCCCAACAAATTATTTATACCAAACAATATAACATCCATTATCCTCTCTTATTCCTATTATCACAATTTTTTTTTTTTTTTCTTTTTTTCTTTTTCTTTTTAAAATGTCTACGACCGACGAATTAAACCTGTTAATACAGAATTTACAAAAATGTAATAATGCGAATGAATGCATAAACTTCGATTTGGCTAGCACTATACAAGGTTTTTTAAATTGTTTAGATAAGAATGTACTAGAAAATATAGATAAAGGTATAGGTGAAAATGAATATGAAAAAGAGGTAGTAGATAGTTTTACCTCAGCAGCTATATTTGTTGAGAACTGTGTAAAAATATTTAGTCAAAAAATTGAGCATTTACATAATTTAGCACATAATACATTATATAATATTTATAAAGAAAATAAACATAATTCATCATCTAAAAAAAACCAGTTGATAATATCTGATGAAGAAGAATATTTATATATTAATGAAATAAAGAATATGAAAAATATACAACATGAGAATGATACAATTGAAGATGATATTTTAATTAAATCCATACCCTTTCCAACGTTTCTTTTTTCTGATAATATTAAAAAAACTAAAGATATAAATGAAGATAAAAGAAAAACAGATTTAAATAAAAATAATGAAGATAAAGAAAAAGATAATAAAAATAAAGATAATGATATAGATTCTATAAATGAATTTGAAATTACAGAAAATAATTCTGTAAACACATTAAATTTTGAAAAAATATATCTTGAAAATGATGGTATCTTATTATTAGATATAAATGATTATAATATATTTATAGATGATCCTTATAATTATTCTATAGAAAATAAAAATAGTACTATCCTATTTGAAAAATATGATTTTTTTTCTAGACATTCAACATATTTATCATCAAATACATTAAGCAAATATGTTGTAGAAAATAAAAATATGGATCATATATATAAATTATATAATCATATAACGGATATAATAAATAAAAATATATGTTTTGATATTTTCTTATTTAAACAAGATTTTTTTGATTATGATTTCTCTTTAGGTATATTAAAAAATAAAAAAGCTATTCTAAAAAAATTTAAGCAACAACAAAAAAAATTACATCTTTTAGAAGAAAATAAACATATGGAAAATCATATTAACAATAATTATCATTTATACAAATGTGATCTAAATAGACCATTACCTCATTATTATATGTTACACTGTTATAATATAAAAAACTTTCAAGACTTCTTTAGATATATGCAACCAAATTATATACTTGAAATAATTAAACGGGATATAATTAAACAAATATATAAAACAAATCAACAGCAAACGGAAATACTAAATGAACCATATGCAATTAATAATGAACAAAAAAATAATAATAATACATCAGATACTATAGACAAAAAGAATAATGATCATAAAGATAATAATATGGATCATCCACATTATGAAGATAATACAAAATATTATGCTAATCCATTTTATGACTACAATATTTTGGATAATATATTCCAGTTTGATCATATGATAAATTATGATCCATATTTTTATTATAAAAATCTTAATTTACACCACAATGTAAATATAAATAACCTTGATAAAAACACAAATAAAAATCAAACCAATGATGACAAAAATATTATAAACAATTTATATGCAAACGATATAAAAGAAACAGAAAAAAATGTTCTTATGTCTTCAAATATTAACAATTTCTCAAATGATCAAAAATTATTTAATCAAATAAAAATTCCAGAATTATATATTCAAAAATTAGGGTTGAATTTTTCATACTATCATTTAGAACCATTAATATACAATTTTATAAAAACACTAAAAAAAAAAAATGATATTGAAAAATTTTTTTCTGTGAACCTTTTTGATGACAAGCCTATATATGAATTTGATATTTTAAGAGACGATGAGTATGATGAACAAATAAATGATGATAATAAAAATTATATGGATCAAAATAATAACTTTGATAATTTCACAGAAAAAAATATATTAAATGATGAAATGAATAATATACCTATAGGTATATTTGAAAACGACCATCTTGAAAATACATTTAATATGAATGAAGACCAG
Organism: Plasmodium sp. gorilla clade G2; assembly: GCF_900097015.1. Taxonomy (NCBI): domain Eukaryota; phylum Apicomplexa; class Aconoidasida; order Haemosporida; family Plasmodiidae; genus Plasmodium; species Plasmodium adleri (nom. inval.). The sequence continues at coordinate 113,189 of NC_041694.1, forward strand.
GAGTTGCAAGATAGGTTTAAAAAAAAAAATGGAGGCAAATGTATATGTAGTTATTATATATATATATATATATTGCACTATATTATAAGAAATATTCTGGAATATAAAAAAAAAAATATATACACATATATATATATATATATATATATATATATATATATACTATATACTATATACTTATTTTTTATTTTTATTTTTTTATTTTTTATTTTTTATTTTTTATTCCTTTTTGTAGAGTCAGCAAGTGGAATGCTTTTATTGAGGAAAAACTAGAAATTTTGAAAAGGCAACCAAAATATGATGTGGATCTTTATAAAAAGAATATTATTAACTATACAATTAATAATGGTGATAATATATCATTTACTAAACTTATTAAGAATAAAGACAAATTTGAAATATCAAGAAATTTTCTAACAACACTCATGTTAATTAATACAGATATATTAAACATAAAAAAAATAAATAAACATAAAAAATCTAACAATGTAAGTAATTATGAAATACATATAAAAAAGGAAAACCTACAACAATATCTCACCATCTCAAAGAAAGTTCAAAATAAAGCAATTCTAATTACCGAGAAAAAAAGAAAAACAAATAAAGGGCACCTCACTAATGGTATGAACGATAGTTTAAAAAAAAAGCAAAAAATATGAAAAAAAAAAAAAAAAAAAAAAGGAAAAATAACCAAAAGTAATAAAAACAACACATAAAATATATATATATATATATATATATATATATATGTATACCCCTTGTGTATCTTTTATAAGCGGCAAAATATATTTAAAATTATTGTAATTATAAATAAACATTCAATCCATACTTTAGCATCAAAATATATTTAATCCATTAATATTTCAATATTTTAATATTTTTAATTTTTATGTTTTTTTTTCCTTTATTCATTTTTTTCTGTTTATATAACTTATTAATTATCAAATATGTACAAAAAAATAAAAATATATAATACATATATATATATATATATATATATATATACATACATATATGTTTTACAAAATGAAGAAAAAATAAATTTATGTTTGTCTAAAAAAATGTACACTAATTATGTGCACACAATTAAAGGTCTACAATTTGAAAATTTAATAAAAAAAAAAAAAAAAATAAAAAGGTAAAAATATTAAAAAATAAAGAAGAAATTTTTAAATTATAATCAACAAAAAATATAATATAATAAATATAACATATATAAATATAACATATATATATATATATGTTACACTTATCATATAATTTTAAAAAAAGAGAGTATCAAATTATATAAAACCTTAAAAAAGTCAGAATACCTAATTTGAGAATAAATATAATTATTTTTCAATAAATAATCAAAGTTAAAACATTTGTTATCAAATTCAGACTTCAATAAAATATTTTTTTGTAAAGAACATAAATTATCATCATAAAATGTTTTTTGTTTTAAAGGAAAAGCTAATATACTCTTTTTATTATTTTTATTAAATATATTAAAATCGAAAAATAACTTTTTAAAAAATATTTTCATAATACCTAAAAAACCAATAACATTACATGTATTATGATCATCTGTAGCTAGTTTGAAATATATTTGTAAAATATTTTTTAAATTATCTAAATTATTATGTTCTAAAAAAAGAGCCTTATAATATAGTGATTGATGATTATCTTCATCTGAATTCCTTATCAAGAATTGTAATTCTTTTCTTTTACTTTTTATTGTAAATTCATCACCTTCTCTATATTTCTTAACCAAATTAATTCCTGATTTTTTATGTCCATAATATGCTGAATATATATCATAATATTGCTTACAAACTTCACAATTTTTAGAAAAGCTTTGAATTTCATCAAATATATTTGAAGAATATTTCTTTTTATAATTAAATATTTCTTTCATATCTACATTTTCTAAAAAAACAGAGTATCTATAAAATTCAGATTCATATAAATCTTTTATATTATAATCTTTCATAGTTTTCCATTTATTTGAATAAAAATTATTATAATGAGATTTATCACTCTTATAATATCTTTCTTCATCATATATATGTTCTTCTATTTTTGCTCTTTTTTCCTTTTCTTCTTCTAATTTTATTTGATAATATGATATAGGTTTATAATAACAATGTAAGAACTCACTAATCCTTAAGTGTTCTAATATAACACTTTTCATATGTTCTAACTTGTTTATTTTTTCTTCTACTTGATCGTCTTTTTTTAATGTATTTAAAATTATCTTATCATATTTTTCATATAATTCAATTTGACTATATTTTTTACATAAGGCATATGTATCATGATATGTTATTTTATTATCTTTTTTTTCTTCTTTTTTATTCTTTGATGTATTAAAATTTTCATTTTTGTTACTATTCTTTCTTTCATCCTTTTCCTTATAATAAGAATAATTATAATTATTATCATGTTTATTTAATACAGAATTAGTATCCATATAATCCTTTCTATTCCTATTATAACTTTGTTTATTCTCATTAAAATCTTTTGTATTCACACTATTCCATCCTTCAGATGTATCCAATAAATCCTCTTCACCTTGCATCTTCATCATTTTATAAGTAAACCAAGACGATCTATTATAATACATATATAACTCTTTCTTAAAATTATAACAATATATTATTCTCAAAAATAAAGGACGCTTCTCCATAAATTCTGAAAGCATGCTACAGTTTGTCAGTAAAGACATAGAATACATATTATGTACCTTGGAAAAGGAATACCTAGCATTTTTATTTTTCTTATATATTCTTTTAATGTGTTCATTTGTATTTTTTTGATGAGAATAAGAAATGGGTCCTTCAATATTATTATTATTATTATTACTATTATTATTATTATTATTATTATTATTAATATTATTATTATTATTATTTTTTATGTTTATATATTTTTTTTCTTGCTCCTCTTTTTTGTTTAATTCCTTTATCAATGATGTTTTTATACTCTCAACAATATTATACTTTTCTGTAAATTCTTGCATAGTTTTTCTTTTCAATGTCCATAGCATAGAAGCATTTACATTATTTGCATGATCACCTAATTCTGACAACATAATAGATAACAATAAAGAACCTGTATAATCTTTAAATTGATAATTTCTTCTTAATAATTTAGTTAGCACATATAATCTTTCATTAAATAATCCTATGAAATGAAAATGTTTTAAAGTTTTCTCACATTTTTCATTAAATGTTTTATATTTAGGATTAACACCTTTTAATATTAATATACTCTTATTATATAAAGATATAATATTTCCATTTTGTGCAGACATTTTATAATATTTATAAGATTTTCTTAAATTCTCTACTTTATCATCATCCTTATAATCATTCAATTTGATACCTATATCTGAACCTGAATAATAATGTCCTAATAACATTTGAGATATATTATCACCTTTGTCAGCTGCTTTTTTTAAATATAATCCAGCTAATTCTATATTCTTTTCTGTACCTAATCCATATTTATATATATTATATTTTGCTAATATATTTTCTAAATTATCATCATTATTTCTTATTGCTTTATGAAAATATTCTTCTGCATTCTTTAAAGATTTATTCATATCCTCATTTAAATCTTTCATATACTTTTTTATTATTTCCTCATTCTCCTCATTCCACACACCACTACTGTTATTATTATGTCCTCCTTGTTCTTCATGTTTTTTATTGTTCATATTAAAAAAATTCATGTGATCATCCAATATATTCTCTGTCGCATCTTCATACTCAGATCCTTCAGGTATATCAAAGAGAAAGGAATTATGAAGAGACGAAGAAAAGGAATTATTAAAAAGGTCGTCGCTAGGACTCGTCCATTCTCCATAAGAAGGTTGTTGATTGTATGCATTGTCTTCAAAAAAGTTTACATTATTAATATTGTTTTGTGAATTAATATTTGCTTGAGTGTTAATATTATTTGGTATATTTGTATTATTTGATATATTAGCATTATTTGATATATTAACATTATCTGATATATTTGATATATTTGACATATTTGATATATTTGATATATTTGACATATTTGATATATTTGACATATTTGATATATTTGTATTATTTCTACCATTAAGGTTGTTTAATCCACCAGATGATGGCATAGAAAACCCATCAAAAGATCCATTGCTTCCTTTCGATTCATCAATATTATCATATCTTTCTGCATTTATATCACCATGAGTATTTCCAACTCCATCGTGTGTCTTTTCCTTTTTCTTCTTGTTCTTCTTTTTCTCACTAGATTCTTGTAACATTTCTAGAGTTACATTTTTTTTGTCCTTGTTTGAATTTTCCATATGTATCATTGTTAATATATCCTCTCTATCCATATTTTTAAGAAGTTCTTCTTTTTTTAAAAACTTTTTATACTCATCTAAATATGCATAACCTGTAGACAATGCTGATGTTGTATCACCTTGATCTGCGGCCTTCTTCCAGAATTCAAATGCTTTCATTTCATCTCTTTCAATGCCTATACTTTCATTTCCTAAATAATATATTTCACCTAATGCTGCTAAAGCATAAGAATTTCGATTATCAGCTAGCTTTACAAAATATTCAAATAAATTTTTATTTTGTACTACACTATTTTGAATTATATTTTTATTCTTATCATTAATATTTTCCTCATATACACCACTTTCAAGAGTAGAGGAATTTCTCAAAGAATCAACCACAGCTCCTAATATATTACTCAATAAATAATCACATGTAGTTAAAAAAGGAGATACATTATTTTTTATTACAGAATTTTTATAATTTATTTTATCAAAAGTAAAATCAAAATAGTCTTTTAAATATGTGTTATTTGTTTTATTCTTATATTTTAATCTAATAACATTATTTGTAAAAGCTAACTTACTAAAAAAATCATCTTTTGTTGAACCTAAAGAATATGATATAATTTTAGATTTTATATTATCATCTTTCCTTGGTATTATTCTATTTTCATCAGATAAAAAGTCATGATTTCTTATATTTTCATTATTTTTATAATATATATAAAAAAAACTATTTATAGAATTATCATTTATTTCAAAAATATCATCATTCATCTCTGTACTTATAGATATAGAAGAATTATTTACAAATATAGGCAAATTTATATGATATAAAACACCACTCAAAAAATTACATAATCCATCTTTTCCTTCTCTTATAAGCTTAACTGAATAATCAATATTTCTTGGAAATCCATATGGAAAATGTAATCTTCCATTATCATCATTTATACCTATTAAATATAAAAATGATAAAACACAAATAGATTCATTTTTTAATTTCTCAACAAAATTATTTCTTAATAATTTTAATTGATCATATATTTTATCTTTCATATTTATAGCAGCTGGAGTAAAGATATTTAAATTTATATTATTATAATAATCATAGATTTTCATTCTTCCATTCGTGTCATGATAATTTTTTACATTATCATTATACATAAAATTAGATGTCTTCTTATCATATATATTGTATATATTATGATAATATCCATTTGACATATTATTATTGTAACCATTTGATATATTATTATCATATTCGTATGATCCATATTTTTTATATATCATATCAATATGATTCTTCTTATTTGCTTCATTTGATACTTCATTCATACGAATCAAATTTCTAATATTATTTTTTAACTCTTCCTGTTTATTCATAACATAATTCTTTATCAAATGTTGATCTGTAAAAAACGTTTCTCTTCTACACTTTAAAAAATCATCATAGAAATTTTTATTTTCTTTATATTTTGTAATAGTTATTAAATATTCATATATATTAAAAAAGTTGATCTTACCTTTAATATTAATTTGATTAATAGATGTAAACACATCTTTCGTAGGATTAAATATTAAAGGAATATATTTATCATCAACCTTATTATATATTATGCCTTCTTTTAATTCATATTTATTTTTATAACTATTCATATCTTCTATCTTTTCAGAAGACATATTCAGAAACTTATCTAAATTTTTTAATATATATTTATTATATTTTTTAAAATTTTCATCATTCTCTAATTTCTTATATGAATCCATTAGTAAATTCCATACATCACTCTCAGATTCTTTTGTATCATTTTTATTATTATTATTTGTATTAACAGATGATTCATCTATACCATCAATAGGGTTTTTTAATAAATCCTCACTCTTTTTAAGGTCACCATTATATACATTATTATATATCATATCATCTCTTTTATTAGTTTCATAATGTTCCATGGACTTATTATTATTATTATCATCTGAAATTTTTGCTTCCTTATTATTTTCATTTAAGAATAATAAGTTAGAATCCTTTGATTTTAAATCCGTAGCATCTCCCAAAGATGTGTGAACAATATTGTTATTTATTTTTGCAGAATTATTTGGAATTCCTCTGTGGAGATTAACAGTTTCATGTTTTATATTAGCATGATAATCTATATTATATATTTTATTCAATAAATCTATTAATAAATTTGTAAAATTCAAAAATATCATATGCATTTCTAATTTAACATAATGTTTAATTTCTGAATCATCATTTTTTATATAATTATATAATATTAAATTTTCATTTAGTTTTTTTAATTTTTTATATAAATTATGATTTCCATTTTTGCTTTTTCTTTTTATTGAATTATTCCATATATCCATATTTATTAGATATTTATGTTTATCAAAAAAATGATGATTATAACTTAAGAAATAAGAATAAATGAAATCATAAAATGATTGGCATAGATACATATTATTAGGATAATGTCTTTTTATATTATTAATTATAAAACTATATTTATTGTAGTTATCAATAATTTCTAATAAAGATATCTTACTTAAATTTATATAATATAAAAAATTCTCAGAACTAAATAAATTCAACATAAGCTTATAATTATATTTATAAGAATATATTTTATTTTCATCAATATAATAAATAAAATTATTCTTATCAAAACATGTTTCATTTAATTTAAAATTATTATACCATCTAAATAAAGATACAATAAAATGTCTTATATATATTTTCTCATTCATTTCATGTTTTATTATTTTCATCTTTTCATTATTTGAAAAGGATAAAAAATTCTTCATACTATTTTTATTATTCATAAGTTTAATCAAATAATTTAACATATCATACATTTCTTTATTCATTCGGATTTTAAGAGAATATTCATCAAGCATATTAAAATAATTATAATTATTTCTATTCAGACTTTTTAATATAATCTCATCTAAAATATTTTCATAATTATCAATCATTTTATTGTATTCAACAATAAAGCTACTATCATGGATATTACTATGATGATTCTTATGATGATTACTATGATGATTACTATGACTATCATCATAACCATTCATTTTATTCTTCTTTTCTTCTTTATATGTTCCTCTTCCTTTATTATTCCTTCTTTTTTCTTCCATCATAATAACTCCCTCACTTCTATTATCATCTTTTAAAACAACATTATAATTAATATCTTCATTCTTTTTTGTATTGTCATTATTATATATATTGTTCTCATTCTTTCCATTATCCTTATTATATATACCTTTCTTTTTTTCGTCCTTTTCTTTATTTTTACTATCCCCATTTTTATATTCTTTCTTATTTTTATTCTTTTCATCTACCTCCTCAGAGACATATGTCAACTCATCATTCTCACCTATATCCAAATTTATATTTGTAGAAGGATCATAAAAAGAAGATATTTTTAAATTCTCATCTTCATCAAAATATATTTCTTTCCTTTCATTGGATACACTGTCATCGCATTTAATTATTAATAGAAAAAAAGAAAATATAAAATTCAAATAAAAAACATTTTTAATCATATTTACACCTAATCAAAAATAAAATAAAAATATAATATAATAAAATAATGATATATAACCAAATGGATTAAACGAAAAAAATTATCAAAAAAAATAAATGACAAAAAAATAAATATAAATATACATAAATACATACATATATATATATGTATATATAATAAACTAATTAGACATAGAGTTAAACTAAAAAATAAAACATTTGATCAAAATTTAAATAAAATCCTCCTGTTTCCAAAAAAAAAAAAAAAAAAAAAAAAAGAATAAAATAAATGAAATAACACAGAAAGGAAGAAATATTACAAATCTACGAAAAAATTTTCAAACTCAAAATCTAATTATAACTCTAATTTTTTTTTTTTTTTTTTTTGCTTCTCTATTATTCCGTTATATATTCAAAAATAAAATATGGCAAATAAAATTAGCAACACATAAAAATACATATATATAAATATATATAATATATATATATATATATATATATATATATATATATATATATATATATGTATTTATGTATTTATGTATTTATTTATATTATAATTAATTAAATTGACTGAATATAATTCTTACATACACACATATATATACATATAATATCTCTTAATTTAATATAAACATATTATTATATACATATATATGAAACTGAAATGTTATTATATATATATAATCAAATAAAAATAGACAAAATCGGTAAATTATAAATATTTAATAAAAAAAAAAAAAAAAAAAAAGAAGCAAACATGTTGTTACATATATATTTTTTTTATTATTCCTTTTTCAAACGTATAATCATATATAACAAAAAAAAAAAAAAAAAAAAAAAAAAAAATAGAAATATATTATATATATAATCAAATATTATGTAATAATTTACATATTTACATACACAATAATTCCTCAGCGATTACTTTTTATTTTTTAATATAAATCTCAAACGAAAAAAAAAAGAAAAATATATATAAATAAATATATATAAATAAATATATATATATATATATATATATATATATATATATATAATATGTACTTAAAAAAGTGCAAAGAACGAAAAATATTTTAGTGTTATATTTTAATATTTTTTTTTTTTTTTGTTTTATATCAAAAAAGAAAAAATATAAATAAATTAAAATAAAAGAATAACATATTGTCATATATATATGAATAATAAAAAAAATTATCGACAGGTTAACATAATTTATATGTATACACATTAAATAATATTATTTTTATTGCAATTAATAATATTTATTAAAAAAAAAAAAAAAAAATACATATATATATTTATATTTTTATAATTTCTCAAAACATCATTTAATTGTTTTTCATATTCCATTTTTTAAATATACATATTTTTACATTTTTATCATTTTATATTATTTTATTTTTTTAAATGTACACATATAAATGTAAGGATATGCTATTTGTCAAAATAAGCGTGGAATATGGAATAAATTAAAAAATTATTTTTTTTAACATAATATTCAGACGCTTAATCATATAAATATTTATATCACATATTTCTTATATATAATTTTATTTATTTATTTTATTTTTTTTTTTACAACAAATTATTAGTATATGTTATGTGACTCTTATATTATTGTAATAAATATCTCTTTTTTTTTTAAGTGGGAGAAAAAAAAAAAAAATACATATATATTAAAAAATATTTTCATATGACCATAATATATATATATGTATATATGTATGTTTGTGTGTGTGTGTGTGTTTTTTTTTTTTTTTTTTTTTTTTATCTTTAAAACAAAATTTATTAAATCAATAGTAAAAGATATGTAAATTAAATTCATTTCTTTTATTAAAACTTTTAAATATATTTATTTGATATGATGATTTTTTTTTGTTTTTTTATATAAAAGTAATACTTTTAAAAAGAAAAATATGTTCTTAATATATTTATCTCATTCAAATAATAAAATGTTTAGTTATTTTATGAACATATTAATTAGAACAATATAAACGCCATAAAGTTTATCCTCAAAAGGAAAAAAAAAAAAAAAAACAATAAAAAGAAATTCATATTATACATACATATATATATATATATATATATATATATATATATATATAATAAAATAGTTACATAAAATATTCTTAAGGTATAATCTAAGGTTCTATAAATATTACAACATTTTAGTTGCTCTTTTTGTTATATATATATATTTTTTATAACATATATTATTCATATAAACCTAACTTTTTACATTATATTATTTTATATATATTTTTTTTCCCCTTGAATACAAGTATTAAATATACAATTTAATAATTTCCTTTTAAATAATCGGAATTTATTTTAAAACGCAAAAATGAATAAATAAAAAAATATATAAATCTATTATATATATATAATATTTTTAATAAAATAAAAAATATATATTAATAGGGTTTTTTTTTTTTAACATTTATAATATATATATTATATAATAATTATAAAAAAAAAAAAAAAAAAATGACTTGACTTTTTTAAAAATAACATACCTAATGACTAAATTTATTTTACTTTTATTAAATTAAACTTTTCGTAATTTTACTATTCAATCTTTTCAAAAATATTAATAAATCGGTATTTTCAAATTATTATATATATATTATTATATATAATATTTTTTTCTTTTTTTAATATATAAATAAATAAGGATGTTTGAATTTTATAAATATACAAAAAAGTAACTTCTTAATCTATACAAAATTTTTACCAAATAATAATATATTATATTATATACATATTAAAAAAAAAAAAAAAAAAAAAAAAAAAAAAGAACACGTACAATTTTATTCACATATTGTTATGAAATAAAAAAATTTCTATAAAAAAAAAAAAAAAAAAAATTCAACTATATTTATATATATATATATATATATATATATACATAATAATATATTATATATTTATAATATTTACTTAAAATTTTTTTGAAATTTTTTTTTTTTTTTTTATTCAAAAATATATTGTTAATATTTATCAATATTTTATATAAATATATTTCTTACATCTTCATTCTCACATTTTTCTTTTTATTGTTATTTTTTTATTTATTATTATTTAGATTTCCCATAAATACATAAAAGCATATATTTATAATATTATTTATAAACTTTTTTTTTTTTTTTCTTATAATTATTACTATTATATATATTATATATATATATATTTATTTATTTATATATTATACTCCGCTCATGTTTTTATTTCTTTCCATAACACTTAATAATTTTACACCTCTCTCTTAATATATATAATATAATTATTACTTTATATACTCATTAAATATATATTTTTAGTAAAATCGTTTACTAATATATATTAATATAAATATATATATATAAGAAGTATGTTATAAATTCCATAAGCAATTCTCTTAAAATGTGTCAAAAATATATATATATATATAAAAAAAAAGAGAGAGACCTTTATAATTAAATTATATTAAATTGTGTTTTTTTTTTTTTTTTTTTTTTTTTTTTTTTTTTTTTTTTGTAATCCCTATTCATTAGCTAGCCAAAAAAAACTTAAAAAAAAAAAAAAATGTTCATATTATACATAATTTTTGTTGTTATTCCATTTTTAATATTTGCTTATATCATATATAAAAATGTATGTAAAATCATTAATGAAAATAAAAAAAGAAATGAATTCTTTGGTTACCTAAATGGTGATAATAAACAGTATAACCTTTATGAAAACTTTACAAAAAAATACGAAATAGAAAAATATAAATATTATTTAAAAGTAGAAAGAGGTATACAAGCTGATTATCAAACAAATATACTAGAAGATCCAAATGTTGACAAATATGAAATAGATAAACAAAACGAACAATATTTAGAAAATATATTAGATGAGGTTTATAAAGATGATAAATTTTTAGAAGACAGTGAAATGAACGACCCAGAAAAAAGTTGGATGAGGTATTAAATAAAACAGATTATGTCCCAATATATCTTGCAAATATTATCACATATAAATATATATATATATATATATATTGATTTATTTATTTATTAATATTTATATATGCATTTTATATTTTATCTTAGAAAATTATCCAACGAAGATGTTGTCAAATTAAAGGTCTTATTATTAAAAAAAGCTATTTATTTTTTACCTGTGTGCAATAAAATATTTCAAGATAAAAATAAAAAAGGTAGATTATATAATAACTACTATATGGATGATAATATGTCCAAACAATTAGACGGGGTAAACACAAAAAAAAAAAAAAAAAAAAAAAAATATATATAAGGAAATATATAACCATATATATATATATATATATATATATATATATATATATATTAATATATAAATGTATTTATAATAATTATATATAAATTAACTAATATGTTTACATATTTTTTTCAATATTTTTAGCAATGTGAAGAATTTCTGGAAGAATTTAATTTTATATTACATGAGGCTAACTGTTTATCAGATAAATGGGGTAATATGAATATTATATATATATATATATATATACATGATTCCTGAATACAAACCGTGCCGTTCTATAATAACTTACGATTTATTCTATAATTATTATTTTATTATTTTATCTTTATGTACAGGTGATACTATCATTTCAGATGCCTATAGAATTTATCATCACAACAAGGCCAAGGCAGAAGAAGAGAAAAAGAAAAAAGAGGAACTAAAAAATTTGTTGAAAAAACAAAAACTCAAAGAAAAAAAACTAAAAGAGACAACCGAAAAGGCAAACCTTTTAGCTAATGAGATAATTGAAGTAAAAACAAAAATGGAAAAATAAATAAATATATATATATAAATAAATAATTTTCATAATTTTCATAATATTTATATATTTTTCATTTTTTAATTTTTCTTTTTAGGAAGAGAATTCGAAGAAGAAAAAGAAAAAAAGCAAATAATGTCACGTCAATCATTATTTAATTTTCTTATTTTTATTTTCTAATTTTTTTTTTTTTTTTTTTTTTTTTTTGTTTGTCCAAGTTTTCTTGTTTATTTAATATTTTATTTTATTATTTTTTTTTTTAATATAGAAGGTTATTAATTTTATTTTACAAAAATGTTTTTATGTAATAACATATGGTTTAAAAAATATATCATGTGTATATAATATATTTCATACATTATATAATATATATATGTTTTATTTATTTATATTATTTGTAAAATGTTTAATCATTATATTATTAATAAGATGATATTGTTTATTTATTTTTATTATTTTAATAACATATATATATATATATATATATATTACCATAATTCATTTTGTGTATAAATAGATATTTATATATTTATATTTATTAATTAAATTGATACCTTACATGTACATAATATATTTATATTTATATTTTTAACATATAATGATAAAATGAATTCATTTTTAAGGTCTAATTTGAAAAAAAATATATATATATATATATATATATCAAAAAAATTATTACACAAAAGGTAAATCATATATATATATATATATATATATATTTATTTATTTATTTATATTTGCCCAATTAAACAATTAGGAATATGCTTTTTTATCCTTTATTTGATAGTTCCTCTATATTTTCCTTAACTTGTATTTCCTTTCTGGTTTCAGATTTTGATAAATCAAATTCTTGATCCTTATCCAATTCTACATTAGAAAAAAAAGTCTTTAATTCTTTATTCTCATTACCTAATATATATTCCTTTTCAGTAAGACTAAAACCCGTTGAATCAAAATAATTATCAAATAATTCACTCTGATTTTTTTTGTTAATATCTTTTATTAAATTATCACTGTTTTTTAGTATTTCTTGATTCTTGTTCACATTATGATTTCCGCAATTTTCAATTGTATTCATCACTTGGTTATGCGTTTTTATTTTTTGATTAATATCTTTTATTTTATGAACAATCGATTTAATTATAATTTTCTTGTTCATATTTTTTATAGGATCTAATTCCATTTTTTGCTTATTATCCTTTTTTATTTTATTCTTTCCATTTTTAACATTATTATCATCTAATATTGCTTCATCAATAATATTTAATATGTTGATAAAATAACTTATTTTTATTTCCTTATAAATTATAATTTGTTTCAACTCTTCATTTATCTTTCTCAAATTTTCTAACTTTTTTTCAAAGTTCATAGTATCCTTTTTTAATAATATATTCATATTGCGTAAATTATTTTTTTGTTCAGATATAGCCGAAATTTTTTTTTCCTTTTCTTCTATACACTTTTTTTCTTTATTTAACTCTTCCTCTAAATTTTTAATTTTTATATCTTTATTTCTTGTCAAAAAAATGTATTCTTCTAATTTATTCTTATAACTGTCTACAATATTACTTTCAATAATTTGTTCAGGTGTAATTTTTAATTCCTCTTTTAGTTTATTATTCTCTTCTTTTATATGTATAATTTCCTTTTGTGTTTTTATTAATTCATTTTTCATGTTCATATATTTCATGTATATATTATTTACTAATTTCTTATTTTTTATATCATCTTCATCATATTGTTTTATAATATCTTCGTACTTTAATTCATATTCATTATGTATTTCCTTTATTTTATCTTCAAATTCTTTCATATTAATAAAGTTTTTCTTTGCATCTTCTTTAGGTATATTTTTTAATCCATTTTTCATATAATATTTTACATTCCTTTTATTTTTTTTATTTCTTTTATCATTTTCTTCCATCTTTTCCACACAGAATAATGTGTTCTCTTTAATTAAAAAATTATTAAGGTTTGTTTTAATATCTCTTTCAATATAGTTATTTCCCATTTCATTTTTATATATAACAACCTCTTCTTTATTTTCTATTTTATTTTTCGCTAGCTCCACATGTTCATCTAAATAAAATTTTTCTTTCATTTTTCGGTTCATTTCATTTTTTCCATTACTTAAATTAAATATATATGTATTATCCTTCTGCTCATAGTTCACAATATTATTCCCATTTTGTATATCATTAAAATTATGTTCTTTTTTTATATAATTGCTGAACTTTTTGTTAGTTTCAAAATTCATATGAATTTCTTCCATCCTGTCTTGTTCATATTTTTCTAAAATACCTGAACAGGTCAGGTTATCTCCTTCACATGAATTATTAAAATATTCTTCACATGTTTCTGTGTAGTTTTCTTTATTCAGATTATTAACATTTATATTATTACACTGTGTCTCAGAATTTAAATTCTTATAATATAAATTTACATTACTATTATCACAATATGATTCCTTTGGATTATTATCAAATAGAATTTTTTTTTTGATATTTTTATGTTGATATTTTGTTAGATCAAAAATTTTGTCACATTGATTATAATTATTTTTATCATTTAAATGTTTTGTGTATTTTATATTAACATAATTGCATAAATTTAATCCTTTTTGTTGTTCATTCATTGTAGGATATATATTATTGTCTTCTATTATATCTAGATCTTCAAATATGCTTGGATTATCCAATAATATTGATGCTTTTTCACATTTTTCAAGGTTAGTTTGCTCTATTTTTTTTTTAGGATTGCTATTTGTATCACTACCCTCCAAATTTAGTAACAAGGAGTTTAAGATCATTTCATTTTGAAATGTTTTCGTATTGATTTCATTCATTTTTTTTTTCTCGTAAATATTAAGACAACCATAATGATAAAAATGTATATATATATATATATATATATATATATATATATGTATGTATGTATATTTATATATATAAACAAAATAATAGTAATAAATGGGAAAATAAATTAATATGTATATATATATATTAATCTAAGATACACATAAATATTTATGAACAATATGAACATAGACACATATGTACTTATGTACATAATACAACAGAAGACGATATATAATTTATAAAAAAAAAAGGAAACATTTTATAAAATTTGTTTAGGACTTTTAAAATTTTTATATTTTGTATCAACATTTATAAACAACTATAGCTAAATATCCTTGATAAAAACAAAATAAGAAGGAATTTTCCTGAAAGGGGAGAATATTTATTATATAGATATATAAGTATATCCACATATTATTTATTTTCTACATATATATTTTTAATTCTCACTTTTGCTGATATATTGAAAGAAAAAGACTCTCCTATTAAGCATATCCAACCAGACCCAAAAGTTTTATCTAGAATTTCTTTTATATTCTTTATAGCATTCTAAATAAATATATACATACATACATATATATATATATATATATATATATTATTTTAATTTGTTGAGCGTTTTTTCGAACGTGGAAAAATATCTATATATTAATAAACGACATTATATAAAAAAAAAACCTATATGCAACAAACAAAAGACTCTTCTGAGTTTTTATTCAAACGATATATGTATATTAAAATATATATATTTTTTTTTTTTATAGTATAAGAAAGAATATATATTGATATATATATATCATACTTCAACGTTAATATTATTAGTGTTTGCGTCAGTGTACTTATCTAATACTCCTGTTATTATGTCCACAATATTGTTTTGACTATAATATGGCATATCAGACTTCTATAAAGTTGACAAGGATAAAACAAGAATTTTTTTTTTTTTTATTTCTAAAAATTTTAGAAATTATATACTTACTCTGATTAGGAGACTCTGCATATGTTTCTTCAAATTTTGAGAGAAATTTTGCGAACTCATTTTTTTTCAATAAAAAACAAAATAAAAAATAAAATAAATATATATATATATATACATATATGTGTGTTATTTAAAAATTTTTAGGTTTATCAATAAGTTAAGAAAAAAAAAAAAAATAATATATACATATAACATATATACTCTATCATTTTATATAATAATAGAACATATCTCCTCTTTTAAAAAAAAAGAATATGTGTGTATATTCCTTCATCATATTTGACTTAGCGAGAGACAAATTTTGTCAGCTATATAGTCGACATTATTTTTGGTTATTCCGGAGACATTTATTCTACCATTATTAATTATATAAATGTGATGTGTTTTTAAATGTTCAGAAATTTTGGCTAGTAGAGGAACAAATGAAAAAAGTCCTCTTTGTTTTTTATAAACATTCCAATCATAATTTAGATTATATTTTTTTTGATAGGTTTCTAATTTATTAAAGAATAAGATTCTATTATTCGTAATACGTTGTGATAATTGACTAAGTTCTTTAATCCAATTTAATTTTAAATTTTGATTTTCTAAAAGTTGGCATAGAATACGATTTGTATGAATAACAGGAGTAGAATAGAATTTACGTACTATAAAACATAAATTATTAAAAACGATATTTTTTTCTTCATCATTTTTACAAACGACATGAAGAGCCCCTGCTCTTTCTCCATAAAGAGACATATTTTTTGAAAAGGATTGGCAAACAGAAAAAGAGATATTTTTTTCTTCAAACTTTCTAATAAGTAAAACATCTTCTTCTAAATTTGTATGACCAAATCCTTGATAAGCTATATCAAAGATAATAACATGTTTCTTCTCTAAAACAATTTGTATGATTTCATCAAAATATTTTTCTTCAATATTAACACTACATGGATTATAACATGATATTTGTAATATAATTGATGATCCATTAGGTATATTTCTAAGATCATTTAGAAACAAATCATAATTTATATCTATCAAATTATAATCAAAAAAATTTATATATTTTAAATTAAATCCTCTTGATTCTATCATATTAACATGATTAATATAAGGTGGATTAGTAACATACACAGTTTTAACATTTAAAATTTTTAAAAACTCTAATAAAACAAATATGGCACCAGTACCTCCTATACATTGAATTGTACATATTTTTTTTTCTTTCATATATTTTGACTTATCACCAAATATTAAATTTTGTGTTAACGTTGAAAAATCTTCTGTACCGTTTCCTAACAGATATGGTTTCTCTTTATAATTTTCTGTTACTAATTTATCTGCATCTAATACACTATCAAATATATGTAAAGATCCATCATCATTACAACACACTCCAATAGATAAATTTATTTTTCCTTCACACGTATCTTCTTTAAACTCTCTTGCAGTTTTTAAGATATTGTCAACTTCGATATTTTCTAAGCTGCTTAATAAATTATCCATAACTTTAAAAAAAAAAAAAAAAAAAAATATATATATATATAATAAAAATAAAAGAATACAACAAATTAATGTTTATATTATATATATAATATTATATATATATATTATATATTAATTCCGCTATTTTTTCTCTGTTTTTTTTTTTTTTTTTTTTTTTATTTATTTAAAATTAACTTGACGATAAACAAAAAAAAAAAATTATAAAAATAAAAAAAAAAGAAAATATACTTAACACTAAATAAATCTATAATCCTTTTTTCATCTTGTTCATAATGAATACATTAATTATTTTTCCACATCATAATGCCATGCATTCTTTTATTTTTTTTTTTTTTTTTTTTTTTTTTTTTTTCTCCATGGGAACAAACAATTATTTTATAGAAGAGAGGAAAAGAGGTTGTTACCTTATATATAATATTTTATTATGGTCGGTATTTAAAAGGTTAAAAGAAAAATTTATGTATCACATGTGAAAAAATTAAAATATAGATAATTATAAAAATATATAATATATATATATATAAATCGAATGAAGAAATATATTAATTATTATATTTATGTAAGTGTTACATAAATATTTGCAACTTATTGTTATATTTTTTATATAATGACATCAAAAAAAGAAAAAAAAAAAAAAAAAAAATATAATAATCTATATATAATATATATATATTTATAATAATGAATAAAATATGTTTAGGGAAAAAAAAAAAAAAAAAGGGCCATGTGGAAAATTATCATATAAATGATATAAATCATTTAAAGGAGATATATAAAGAAAAAATTTAAATTAACAAAAAAAAAAATAAATAAATAAATAAAATAAAACACAAACTTGTTATATATATATATTTATTTATATATATTAATTTTTATGTGGTTAACTTCATTTTGTCTGTCAAATAAAGCGAAAAATATAATTTGCTTTAATTTTAATGATATTTCCATCTAATCGATTTCCTCTTAAAACATCCTTTGATAACTTTACTTTTATCATCAGCTGGTCTGAACGAATTAGTTGTAAATTTTCTATTTGTTTTAATACATTTATTATTATTAAATATAGAATGTAAGAAATTATTTCGAATGACCATATTATTATATGTATTATCTTCTTCATTTTGTTGTAACTTTTGATGACGTTGTTCATAATTTGTATCATTTGAATAATTTTGATTGTCTTGTTTCTTTTTTAATT
Organism: Plasmodium sp. gorilla clade G2; assembly: GCF_900097015.1. NCBI lineage: Eukaryota > Apicomplexa > Aconoidasida > Haemosporida > Plasmodiidae > Plasmodium > Plasmodium adleri (nom. inval.). The sequence continues at coordinate 132,354 of NC_041694.1, forward strand.
GTTCAAAATGTAAATTAAATAAAGAAAATTTGGATACAAACATCTTTCCTGCTTTGAAAAAAATGATTTTATAAAATTTTTTTAATCTCTTTTTTGTATATACATTCCAATAATAATTAATTATTCTTTTATTATATACTTGACTTTTTAAAACATCATTTAATTTTTTTATACTATCTTTTATAATAATTAAATTATTAGAAAATAAAATATTATATATATTTTTAAAATAACTAAATCTTTTTTCATATTTCATATCGTCAGTATGTTTTATTTTTTCTTCATCATTATATGAAGTATCCTTATTTCCACATGTACTCATTTTTTTTATATTCATTTTTAAACTATTATATTTATCTACACAAAAGTTAATAAAATCATAATACTCCAGATTACTTTTGAATATATTTAAATTTATTTTTTGAATAATATCCATATATTTATTTTTATAATTATTATAATGATCCATACTTTTTATATTATTATAAGTATCCTCTCCATTTGTTGATAAATAATAATATAAACTTAATAAAGATGGACTTATCATATACTTATAAAAAAAATTAAAATTTATACAATATGTTTTATTATACATTTCAACTAGCCAATGAATCCCCTCTATATAATTCTCAACAATATCCATTTCTTCTTTATATATTTTTTTATCTTGACAATGTTCTAAATAAAAATTTTTTATATAATTCTCCATATCTATATTATTATCCACTTTATCATTCTTCCCAATATTATTATAATTTTCATCATAACATTTTAAGTTTTTTTTTTTTAAATTATGCACACCATGACACTTACTATTATTATTATTATTTTCATCAACATTTTGAATATGTTCTATTTTATTTATATTACATTCGTTTTTATTTAAAATTTCTATATTGTTATCAGATTGTTTAATATTTTTTTCAAAGTAGTCTTTATCTATATATTTCATAAGATGTGGGAAATGTTCATTTAAAAAATCATAAGATGATAAATGCATAGCGTTTTTTTTTTTTTTGGATTGGGATGAATAAATATATTTTTTATTATTTTTAAAATAAATTAAATTACATTCAAACATATCATTTTCATTCTTACTAGCATTTATTGTAAATGTATCTTTATCTAATATTTTTTTACTAATTAATTCATTTAATAACAATAAAGGTGAATATGTATTATTTTGCTTCATACAAAATTTATTATCATATTGTATAAAAGATTTACTATTAGAGTCACAATAATGTATATTATTATTATTATTATTATTATTATTATTATTATTATATATATTTGTAAAGTTTACAATTTTTTGTATCTCATTTAAGAATAATAAAAATTCTTTTTTATTTATTTTGTAAGTATTACTATTTAATAAACCTTCATAAGTATTATAATTATTATTATTATTATTATTATTATTATTATTATTATATTCTTTTTCTTTACAATTAATCATGTTCTTTTTATTCTCTAACATTTTAAAATATGCTTCAAAGAAGATACCAAAATTTCCTTCTTTAATTTTTGGAAGATAATCATTACCTTTTAATATGAACAGAATTAATAAATCGGCTTTAATTTTATGAAACCAATTAGGATATTTCTTTAAAAATAAATTAATAAATGTTTTTAAATTGTATAAGACTTTAATCTTTTTCTTTTTAACATTATGCCCATCAATGGGTTGTGTCTTTAATGGGATTTTTTCACTATGTTTTTCATCACCCATTCGACATATATTATTTATATTTATATTATTATTATTTCCATTTGTAATATTAGTTTGTATATTATCACAAGTAATATCATCCTCATATTTTATATAATTCATATCCATTTTACATACATCATTTCTATCTCCATTAAAACTATGATCACCCTTCATCACTTTATTTTCTATAAGATAATTTTCCTTCTTCATATTATTGTCATTTATTTCTACATCAAATATTTGATATGTGTATATAAATATATTATGAACATTTTTTAAAGACAAACATTGTAATAATAAATCCGCATCGGCACCAACAATAACAAAAGATTCTTCTTCCACATTTAATGTTTCATAATTAATTGAATTATTCATTTTATTATTTGACATAAATTTTTTATTTCCTTCATATTTAAAATTATCATTTTTTATCTCATTAAACCTTTCTTGTTTCGAATCAGAATGATTCATAATATTGTCCTTTTTAATTTCTATCACATTTCCTATTTTTTTATCTTCTCTTATCTGTTTATCTGTCTTTATTTGTATATTTTTATTTTTTTTTTCATTGCTTACATAATTGACTATCCAATTCATAAGCTTGAGTTCTCCTTCTCCTACTTCCTGATCAGTTGAAATAAAAAACCTCACATTTTCATATTTTTCAAACGATAATAAATGCTTTAAAAAATTTACAAGAAACTTTGAGATTTTATTAATAAATATACTACCACATGTTATATCATTCACAAGATGATTTTCTTTATTTTTTAATTTACTTTTGGCTCTTCTTTTAATTTGTAGTTTTAATTTAGAAAATGGACAAATACCATCAATAGCAAATACCACATTTTTCTTGGGCTCGAATTTTTTTAAAACATTTTTAATTAATCTTGTTAGTTTTAAAAAATAATTATCATAATTAATAAATTTCACATTAGCTTTATGAAGTAATTGATTAAGATCAAATAATAAATTATCCACTTCAAATATTTTTTCTTCCTTACAAAATGATTTATCTTTATCATTACGTATATTATATTTATTATATGTATTATTCATATTGTCACCATAATTATTATAACCATAATTATTATCACCATCTTTATTGTTACCATAATTATTATCACCATCATTATCATTATTTTTTTTATATTTTTCTTTTTTTTTTTTTAATTTATCTATGCAATGCCAATCAACTAATTTATTCCTATCCACAATTTTTACACAACTAGGGAAATTACTAATAACCCACTTGTGTAAACCTGGAATCCCACACTTGGCTAGCTCCAAAAAAAAAAACACGAAAACTAGCCAAATATAAATTGTGTGTTTGGGCATATCATTATAAAGAAAGATGGACAAAACTGTCAAAAAAAATAAAAATATTATATATATATATATATATATATATATATATATATTTATTTATTTATTTATTTATATTTTTATTTTTCTATATGAGATAATACAAAATGGTCCCCGTAAAATTAAAAATGATAAGCAAATTATGTATTAATCATCTATTTTTTTGCATTCAAATATTTATCTATGTGAATACCACAAGTTATTAAAAAAAATAAAAAAATTAAACAAATAAATAAATACAAATATATATATATATATAATTATTTATTCATTTATATATATATAGTAATATGTATAATATTAATATAACATTTGTATGATTATACATATTACTCCTAAAAATAAATTCCTTTTAAATGGAAACCTTCAAAATGTACTTAAGGTAAAATAAAAAATATTAATATAAGTAAAAATTATACTTAATATACATTTGATTAATATATACAAAAAAAAAAAAAAAAAATAATAAAATATATTATATATATATATATTTATGTTCAGTATGTTTTCTTTTATATTTTATATGTTATATAATATATATTTTTTTTCCAAATATATAACCTCCTTTTGATAATATCATAATTTCTACAAAAAAAGAAAAAAAAAATGACCTCTTCTACAATATATGAAATAAAAATGTGTTTCTTTATTTCTCATACATAATATCAATTTATTATATATAATATAAAAATATGGAAACACCACAAGAAAAATATAAATATAAATAAATATATATATTATATATCATCCTTTTCTACGATATATTAAATTTTAAGTTATCATTACTTCCTTTTTTTTTATTTTTGTATCTTTTTACAAACTGATAATTGATAAGGTCACACAAGAAAACCGTTACAAAATATATATTATGTATTAACTTTTTGTTTTTATATAAGTATCATATTTATTTTATTTTATTTTATCTTATTTTATTTTTTTTTAAATTGTTAATTTTGTTTGAATTAATTATATATCTAATGTAAACATAAATTAAAAAGGAGAATAATAAATATATGTAAATATATATAAATATGGATATATATATATATATATACATATAAATATGAAGATATACACACACACACATATATATATATATATATATATATATAGGTATATCCAAATTAAACGTTTATTATATTATAAAAAAATAAATGCGTATATACATATATATAAATAAATAAAAAGTGGAAATAGTAGCATAATAAATATATGTATATATTATTTATGTATAATATATTTATTTACTTATATATATTCAAAAAAAAAAAAAAAAAAAAAGGCAAAAAAAAAAATTCATTGGTTATATATTCATATAAAAAGTAAAATATAACTACTTTTTTTCAAATGTTATATATGCAAAGATATATAAATATAAATATAAATATAAATATATATATATATATATATATATATTTATGTATTTATAAATGATTATATGTATATGGAACTTATTAATCTTATGGGTATATATATAAAATATACATACATATATATATATTTTTGTGTATACCATAAAAAAAAAAAAAAAAATTAAAATAAATAACTTATAATAATAATGAATATAATTTTTAATAATTAATAAATAATAAAAAAAAAAAAAAATAAAATAAATACAGTTCATTCATATTTATCATCTTTTATTTATACATTGTGTACTTATTATTTTAAATAAAGGAATCAATGTGGATTGTATAATGTTTCAAATAAATATATAATATAAAATATAAAACATATAATATAATTTATATAATATATTTTATGTTTTTTATTTTATATTTTATATTTTATTTATATCATACAACCGACTTGGTCATATGCTTTTGTCTTTCCTCCATAGTTATGTATGGACTTGTTCCGATTTCCCCTCCTTTTGTTTCTTTGATAAAGAAAAAAATAAACAAGAAGGTTAGAATTGACATGACTGAGAATGAGATGAAAAGTATTGAAGGAGATTTTTTGATAATAATATCTGATGGGAAGACAACAATAATTGCACATACCCAATTAACTAAGGATGCCAAACTTGCTGCACTATCTTTTATTTCTGATGGAAACATTTCAT